>NC_136494.1:61371738-61401738 GCF_053919585.1 Euprymna scolopes | reverse complement strand
AATGTGTAAACACTGTTTTTGTATCGATCGTTTAAAGCATTTTATGTACAGCTACATAAAAAGTTTACACATTCTAAAATATAATTTTTAATTCCTTTTTAAAGATTTAAAAGTAGGCATATTTTAGCGTTTCGTAAAAAAAAATTATCCTCATCTGAAAGATAATAATTATTGATTACATATTCGCAAAAAGATTTAAAAATTAAACACATTTAAATTTCCGATTTAAATCTACGATATCGAAGGCACCCTGTGAATATTTTTTGTTGTTTTTTATTGTTTTGCTTTTTTACACTCGTTCAGTATCATACCCCGACATAATTGTGTGCATAGTGGATCGCTTAGACTTGAAGGAGTCAAAGAAGGAACAAATGAAGAAAGTTAACATGAAGTTCCTAAAATATATTTGTACAATGAATATGGAAAAAAAGTTACATCCATATAAGGTATGTTCTTTAATTATTAATCTGTGGAAATTTTAGGTGGTTAGATAATTACCTGATGTTTAGTAGTAAATTTTAAAAAACAGACTCTTTTACAAAAATCAAAAACACTCCATAAATTTGGCGGCCAATATATATATATATATATATATATATATATATATATATATATATATATATATATATATATATATATATATATATATATATAAAGATATATATATATACATATAAATATATATACATATATAAAGATATATATACATATATAAAGATATATATATGCATATATAAAGATATATATATATACATATAAATTAAATGTAAGTATTTTATTTGACATTTTAAGATAGTCAACACCGTGGCATCAGTTAATTCAGTTCATTAGCACTTTTATAAGCTAACCAACATGAAATGTGTTCTGTTTTTCAACTATTTAAAGTAAATCAGGTAACGAGGTCATCTTACGCATGCGTAGAATCGGCCATTGTCACGAGAGGACCGTTTTTGTTGACCCCCCCTGTCGAAAATTGTCGATTCGGGGTGAAAGAAGTTAACGTTTTTGACCAATTTTTCGATATTTTTCGAGCAAAGGATGGAGCTTCGATATTATACCGAGTTTGTGAATTTTCGTCGCGTCTGTTGAAAGTTTTTGCAGACATCCAAACATACACACACATACATACGCACATACATACATACATACATACATTTGCGTTTATATATATATATATATATATATATATATATATATATATATATATATATATATATATATATATATTGATTGATTAGGGAATAAAACACCATGATATGCAATTTTATACAGAAATGTTTTGTAAGAATTTAATTGAAAGTAAAAAATAAAAAGCTCTTCAGAAACGGGAATGACATTTTGATAAATTGTTATATTAGATTTTGCATGGCTTGTTTCTAAGACCTGTATTGTGAAGTGGGTTCGTATTTTGCGTAGACCAAGTCTGTGGTGATAATCTAAAAGTATACATATATGTGTGTGTATGCATTGTAAGATAAATAGATGGACAGATAGATAGATAGAGAAAGAGAGAGAGAGAGATAGAAAGGAAATGAAAGAGATAGAGAAATTTAAAGATTTGACGGAAAATCTATATTTTCTCTTTTGTTAAGGAAGGCGCTTCAATAGAGTCTAATAGTTCCATGCAGAGCTTCACCTACCAGGACTTTTACGCAGACTTTTCATCTGTTGAAGGAATCTAAATCGGGTTTATTTCTAGTACATAACAACATTGTAGCTATGACGCAATGTCAACAGACACCTTTCATGAAATGTCCACACGTATTCGAACTTTATCCACCCAATTAATTTATTATAATCCAATCATAAAATTAATTTCTCAAATGATAATTATTCCATCTCAATATCTATTATCTATCCTCTAGTGGAGTTTGGCCTTTTATTGATCACCTAACAAACGGCAAGTTCACACTGTTTATATGACTGAGATTCACACTCACTTTAAGATTGCTCTCTTATGTTTCACTTTCTGCTTTTTTTCCACTTCCTTATTATCATAATCATCATAGCATCTATCATCATCATCAACCTCTGCTTATTAGTCATCATCATCTTTGCGTCTTTTTTCCATGTTGACATTATCGGTATCCTTCTCCTTCATCTTATCCTTCATTTTCGTCTTCCTCTTCACGAGCCCATCCTGCGTCAGATATTCCCACCACGATATATACATATACATATATATGTGTGTGGGTGTATGTGTGTGTGCGTGCGTGTGTTTATTACGGTATTCCCTCATTATAATATTTTCAAATCAAGCACTTAATGTCTTCGAAACTGATGCTCCACGTGACTTGTTAGCATGCCTCAAACATTATTAAAAATATTAATTAGTTTTGAAATGCATTGTTTTGTGTTCTGCGTGCTTGTCCACTAATTAATTACATTGCGTTGTTATTACCCAATTTCTTTTGCAAGATGAAAAAAATGATTTTCTAATAACTTTATCGATTCATAACGCTAAGTTTCATTTTGCACTCATATTTTTTTCAATACCATCTTAATCGATAATCGCAAAATTCTCAGAGAAAACTAGACCACTCGTGCCCTGATGGGGCCATATTTGTAATAGCCATATAAAAAATAAACAACAAATCTACACACACATACACACACACACACACATATATATATATATATATATATATATATATATATATATATATATATATATATATATATATTCATCTTATTAAATATTTTTATCCAAAAGTGTTATATATCAATAATTTGCAATGTACATATACCAATAAAACTTAAATTGATTCAAATATAAAGCTACATTATTGCCAGCTTCAGTAAACGAGCACTCATATTAAGTTCATACTACTAAGACAACAGGAAAAAAAGTGAGAATGTTTTTTTGTATTTTTAAAAGGGGGATAATTCTGGATACCTAATGTTCATTAATTCACCAAAATCTCAAGTTGTAACTTTTCAGAATTCCATATGTAGACTTTATAATTTAATTATCACCGTTATTTAATGCTATAAGCCAAAAATTGTATTACTAAATGTCCATTCCAGTTATATGTCTCATTTACTTTCAACTAGCCATACCCGGCCACGAAAGGGGAGAGTTGATTCCAAAATTTTCTCATATATATATATATCCTTTCTTTTGTAAATAGGGTTCGGTTATGAATATCTCCAGTACTAAATAATCCTTATACAATGTGAAATTTACTTTATTTATGAAAACCGCAGAGGAAAGATATACCAGATAAGAAATATTGGAAATCAAGTCTTCCCCTTGCTGTTATTTCATATCATTTAAAATTATGGCCGTAAGTTTTAGTCTCCTTTCAATACAAACTAGAGGTTTTGGGGAAACATCAGATATTTTGTAATTCATATGCAAAACAAAGGACATAAATGACTATGATATAAACATCGGTAAAGGTGCAGTATCTTTCCAACATCAAATATCCCTTTAAAATTACCGCTATTAAAGGTTTTCGAATGTGTTGAAAACAAAACAACTCTTAATATTTTCTAAGATATGAAGAAAATATATTTTAAAAGAGGGATCTCTTTTCTATATTAATTTTACATAAAATGAACATCCACTATATAGTCAGCTTTGGGGGGGGGGGCTCTCTCGTTTTTTAGAAGTGGTTTTAATATGGCAATTGTGGCCCCGCAGACACACACAAAATCAACCTTAAAAGCATGTTTCCTATAGATTCTCGCGTGCGCTTAAAACGAATATTGCATTTAAATTTCCCCGTATAAGTTTTTTTTTCAAGCATAAATCAATAAAGGTCTTCATGTTATATATACTGCCCATCGTTGTATACACAAGTGCGCATATTTTTTGTTTAATATCTGGAAAAATACTTATCTGCGACAAAATTTCAATGTGATATTCGTTTTCACTACACACGAACACCTCTAGAAATTTATTGTGGTAGGTTTGTATGTGTCTCTAAATCCATAAGAAACATCCCCAAATTAATAGACTCGCCCCCTCCCCAAATGTACGTGACAATAAAGTGGGTGCTTTTTTTTTCGCTTAATCAACATGAAAAAGTTTTCCCCCACTATTTGAAACGGTACTTTTTTATATCTTGAGAACTACTCGTTTTCTGGATATTTAAAAATTATTTTTGTTTTTAGCCCCCTCCAAAATTTATATTAGTGATATTTTAAAGGGATTTTTCTTCAAGAAGAAAGATACTGCTCTTATACTGAAACATTATGGCTGAGAAATGTGTCAAAACAAGGCTCTGGATAATAGATGATCCCCTTAATGATCGACCTTAAAGGCAAATGTCACATATCTCACTACACAATGCAGGGCATTATCTTTCCAATTTGCCATTTTTTAAATTCTGATCAATAGTGGCTGAAATTTAAACTCATAACGTGTAAAAAGGTGAGGTCACAGGGGAAACAACTAAGCAAAAACAAAACCCTAACTAAAATTCATCCAAAAGTGGCAGAACTAAAGCTGGGTATGCCAGGACACTATACATACATATGTAGACAATTTAGGCATATTTTATTGGTTTAAAAATATTGTTTTATTTTACCAATTGTCATGAAATTTTAACCATATAATATTATTATAATCTTCACAAACCCTGATATTTTCATGTTGTTTCGTTCAATAAAAACAAATGTATGAGCATGTAAATAGTCAATTTGGTTACCAGTATAAACATATCAATATAGATATCTATACCCCTATTAATGTTTTTCGTGTATTGATATTCATATTTAAAAGAAAAACTCTTTTCTATTATCTGAAAAGATTATACAGCTACATAGGCGCGGAATTGAATTCATCTGCAAAAGGTCGAACTAATTGTCATATTCTTAAAACATTCGCTTAAATTAATTCCCTATTAGAGTTTTCGATTTTATTCTGGGATGATCATCTTTAGTTAACGTGAAATGATATCCATGCATATATTTACATAATTTACCACACGTATTATTTGCGTAAAAAATAATAGCAAACACGAACCCCTTTCTCTCTCTCTCTCTCTCTGGATATACATATATATATATATATATATATATATATATATATATATATATATATATATATATGTACATATATTTGTCAGTTTTGGGATTACAAATAGAAAACATAAAATATATATATTTTTGGTTGTAGTCGAAGGAAATCAGTGCAAACTTTAGAAAAAGTATAGAGTTTGCCATTTATGGTTGAACGACGGCATTAGGAATATGCATGCGTAACGTAAAAGCTATTGGTTCATATCTTAATGTTTAGCCTTGCAGCCATCAATGTCTTTATAGCAGAGGCATTATCTCCGTAAGCTAAGCGTTTTGGTTCCGATTCTCGATGGTGGCGCATGAGTAATTTAAAAATAAATTAAAATCATTACAATATATTGGGCCCAATATGATATAACAATAAATACCGAATCTGTCTGTACTAACCAAAATGTAATATTTATACGTATTTTACAACTGTGCATATATATATATATATATATATATATATATATATATATATATATATATATATATATATACAGGTGACCCAATAAAAAACAAAAGCTAAATGGATGCCATCTAGAACACATGCTGTAGAACAGAGAATAAAAGGCCAAAGACTCTTGTGTTTTGATGTGATGTTTTTAATATAATAAACTAGTTATGACCAAAGTTTCATTTCATTCGGACAAAACACTAAGTAACGGGGCCTAACTAGATTTAGGGCCCGTTTTTGTGGCACCCTGTACATATATATATATATATATATATATATATATATATATATATATATATATATATATACTCCTATAAATTCGTTTTCCTTTTCTGTGTGTATTGATATTCATATTAAAACCCCTCGTTTCTATTTATTTGAAAAGAAAATACAATTTTCTTATATATGGGTTGTGAAATTGCATTCACAAGCAAAAGATCTAGCTAATTTGCATATTCTTTTAAACATTCATTTTAATTAATGCCCTGTTAGATGCTTCGGTTTTCTTATGGGATAATCATCTTTAGTAAAAAATACGTATAATTATATTCATGCAGATATTCTACATGATTTATACTTTCGTAATATTTGCGTAAAAAGTTCATAGTAGACACAAAATCGTGTCCATACATATTTTTGTTTAAAAAATTTTGCCTACCAAACTCCTCCTAGAGATTTTGGTCTACATACATGAAATTCATATGTAAGGTATTTGAATACACGTGAAACTTTATGTTTGGGTTGTAGCCCGGAAAAATCGGTGCTAAACTGTGGAAATTTTAAAAAAAAATGAAATTTGCCAGGTGAAGGTCGATCGCCGGCATTACGAATGCAAAAATAGTAGCTACTGGTTCATGTTTTAATTTTAAGCCTTGTAGGTAACATGTTTTCATAGCTCAGTCATTGACGGCAGAGGCAAAATAAATCATGAGCTAAATGTTTTGGTTTCGATTCTCGGTGGTGGCGCATGAGTCTTTTTTATACTTTTTAAATTATTACTATATATTGCACCCAATCTATCTATCTATCGATAAAAGTGAAAATGTCTGTCTCTCTTTTATGTATGGTAGTTAAGGAAAACTATCATACAGAAAGGCATTACTTTATATATATTAAATGTACGTATGTTTGCATGTCTGCCTAAAACTTTCGACAGAGACGACGGATTTTTACAAAATCAGTATCGTTTTGAGGTTCGACTTTCAGACGACAAATATCGAAAAATTGGCTAAAAACATTAATATCTTCACATGCAACTGGGCACTTTTCCACAGGGGGAGTTGCTTTCTTCGCCGATATTTTCGAAAGTCAACCCTTCCATTCGATTGTCTAGCCTTTAGTAAAACCTACGTCACTTCCGGTTTAGCGGTGGTCGTAACAGCAATGACGTCCCGTTGTTTCGCCGTTCTTTTTTCCCTTCGGTTACGGATTCGAGTCTGCCTTCCTACTATCACTTTTTTTCTCAACATACACATACAAAAACCCGGGCAACGCCGGGCTGAAATTCTAATACATATATATACCAGTTCTTTTCTAGCAATTTACAGCGACTATTTATCAGAATTTAAGAAATTAAACTGGTGTGAAAGGTAATAAACCTGAATTGTGTAATAAGCTATGTAACATATTTGAAGGGTATCATCTATTATTCAGAGCCTATTTTTGACAGTTTTTACAGCCACAAAATGTTTCAATCAAAGTCATTTGATTCCTAGTTTTGAATATAAATTACAAAATATCTAATATTTTCCCCCAAAACTCTGGAATTGATAAAAGGGATATTAAAACTTGATTCGATTGTTTCACATAATATGAAATAACAACAAGGGGGAGACTTGATTTCAAATATTTCTCATATGTTATTTCTCCCCTCTTTGATTTTGATAAATAAAGTAAATTCTAGTTTATAAGAATTATTTAATACTGGAGATATTCATAATCGAACACTATTTCTAAAAAAAGAAGAGATATAACATATGAGAAATATTTGGAATCAAGTCTCTCCTTCCGGTTAGTTCAGATCATTTGAAACCATAGCAGCAATTTTTAATCTCCCATCCGTCTGGGGGAATATCTATATAGAGATATCTATACTTGTAGCCAAATTGAATATTGAAATGATCATATCTTTGGTTTTATGGGACGAAACTATCTTAAAATTTGCCAGTTTTTTAAAAATATTATAATACTATACTTCAGTTCAAATTTTCTTACAATTGATAAAAGAAAAAAATATATTTCAAACCAATAAAATATGTCCAAAGTTACATACATTTGTATATTTAGTGTTTTCTGCTTTGATTGTATCCCCTGTGGCATGGCAAGGCCACTAATATGGCTATATCATTACTCGTAACCAAATTGAATATTGAAATGCTTAAACTATTGGTTCTATAGGACAACACTACATGATAGTTTTCGGGCTTTTCGAAGAGTGTAATAATATTTTATGATTCATATTTTATGACAATTGGTTTAACCGAACCTATATTTTCACTCCAATAAAGTATGGCCAAATTTGCCTATATTGTATATATAATGCCCTGGCAGATTAGAATCATTTTGCTGCGTTGAGATGAATTTTGAGTTTTTCTTTGCTTGGCTACTAATACATATGATGGGTATTTAAAATAAATTGATTACTATTTCTCAAATTTAATATTCTTTGGATTATTGTAAAGCAGCACAGTCTGGACACATTCTCCTATTTTGAAATTTATATAGCATTAAATCTTATACAATGATAAATATGTAAGATTTCCTGAATGTTAATTCTTCGTAATACGCCACTTACTTAACCCTTCATTTTTTCTAAACATGAAAATGGTTTAATGGATTTTATCACAATTAGAATATGAATAATCGCTAGAATATTTAGTGCCATTATATCTAGTTGTGTACGTGCTTTAGGCGGAATAAAAAATGATTGAAAATTGATTTGTTCAAAGCATTAATGTTATCTCTCGGTGTTCAAATATCGTCTTCTTAACAAAATATAGAGATGAACTCAGAAAACCAGGTTATGCGAAAAAAATACTATCAACTTACACAGACAAAGAGCTTTGGAATGCTTCACATTCATTTAAAAAGAAAACAAATTTTTAATAAAGATCATTTTCAACATGGTACACCCTAATGTTAAAAGAGAGGCAACAAAGGAAAATAATAAAAATACTAATTAGACGGGAACGACAAAATGAGGGAGGGTAAATTTAAGTTAACTTAGATAATAGTTTAGAATATAGAACCCTTAAATCAATAAAAAGAAAAAAAATGTGATACATGTATAGTAGAATAAATGTCTCTACCAGCCTGTAAGTTGGTTAAACTGTTGAAATTGTTTTATTTTTTCAATATTGAAAAGCGCTGTGTAATTTAACATACATTAAATCATTTTAACATGGGATTCTATGTCTAAAGATTGTTTTAAATAAAATAAAAAAAATTGTGATCTGTTACCTTAGATGTAGTCAACACGCAAACAATTTAGAGATTAATTTTAGTCTCAATGTTACGTGCAAAAAATGTCTATGGAAAGACATAAAACATACATTTTAAAAAAATCTAAAACGAGTTAAATAGAAACCTAAAAGAATTTATTGAACTGATAAACAATGAAACAAATTTTTGCAAGAAAAATAATGTAATGGGATAAATCTTGTTTTAGGTTTGTCTAATGTAAATATTAACCTAGTTTGAGAAATAATAATATATTACTTTAGTCACAATACGGGATCCAAAATTCAAGTTTCCATTACTTCATGAAGGTGTTTGCAGTTGGCTTGTTCCAGGAATTTCTTACGACCAGATTTTATCCCAGGAAATTTGGCGGTTTTATAAATAGTTTAAAGGTTACTTTCAAAATAGCATTCTTTCTAGAAACTTATTAAATAATTGAAGCTATAACGCTGTTAGCGGCTATTATAATAGTTGTAAATAGAACTTTCTCGTATTTTTACAATGGAACACTCGGGCTTGAGACTTCCTTGAGACTTTGATAAAAGAACACTATTTCTTTTCTAGTTTTAGAACTATTAAGAAAAGTTTTTAGATTATAATTTTAATTTGTTGTATTTTGATAGTAAAAGTTTGATATAACTATATATATAATAAATTTTATATTATATAAAATGTTTTATCCTATTATATATCAAACTATTACATATTAATTTATATTTATTTTAAAATTATATTATATTTATATTATTATTTACGACATTTAATTGCTTTATATTTTAAAATGGGAAACATCCTGTAATGACTCTCCATTTAACAGCAGGAGATATAGCTCGACAACGGAAATAACATGTGGTCAACATATATACATGATTTATATTATTTCCTTTTTATTAAAAAATAAAAGTCAATCGTTCAGCAGCAAATTTTGTTTTACAAACTATTTATTTTGTTTTAACATTTTTCTTATCTCAATTTGATTTAATTAAGATTATTAACGATGTATAAACTATTTTCTAAATGATCACTTATGATCCGTAATATCCACCGTGAGAATAATGTAATGAAAAAGAAATACTTAACATCGCGATGATTACTTAGGGGAATAATACGTACTGAAAATGCGAGTAGCAACTCTGCCTCCTCAAACAAAAAACATTGTAAAACTGCACATATTTTACTAACTTCAATGCTACTTTAAAATCTCCTTCGTCATGTTTTTGATCAAGGAAATAAAATTCTGCAATGGAAATACTTATAAAGTAAATGGCGTTCATAATTGCGTGTACACAATTTACTCCTAAACTAATGAACTGATAATTTTCAAGTTAGGGACCTACCTGATTTCTATAAGGAGATAAAATTTAGCTTATATTTTAATTGAATTAGTTTTATGAATAAAAATGTAATGTCCTTGGGGGAATTTTTATAAAATCCGATTTTTGTGAAATTTAATTTGTAAGTATTTGACATCAATTAATATATATTCAGAAAACTTCAATTTCTATCGAGTATGTAATAAAAGTTATATTGGAATGAGATAGTATATGTGTATGAACTCTCATTTAAAAATTCAAATCCATAGTAATCTTTTTTAACATACTCAATAGAAACCGACGTTTTCAGAATTCATATTAATTGATGTTTACTTCTTATTAATGAAATTTCACAAACATCGGATATATAAAACTGCACCTTTAGCAATAACCGTAGTTAGATTATATTACTTTTGACAAAGAAAATTTCACACCATCTGTTTTGTCAGACATCGATCCTTGAATGGAAGGACTAAAAGATAATGCACACACATACACACACACATACAAATATATATATATATATATATATATATATATAGCAATGAAATCAAAAGGATGTACTGTTTACTTAATATACGCAATGTTAAACTTCAAACTAATATAAATAATAGAAGTTATAAATAGATGATTTAATCCCAACCGAATAAAAAAGCTCAATACGTAACAGGGAGTAGAGCTTATTATAAGAGAAAGAAAATTAAACTATAAGTTGAACTTTACAATGAACATTTATTGTTATTCTGTACACTCCAAAGAACACTATGCAAAGTCCTTATTCCGCAGAGTTTCAAAAATGCTATTCTTGTTATTCTTCCTAGAAGAGGACATAAAGAAACCAGCAAATTATATTTGCAGCAATGCTTTTCTCTTCTTATTGCTCAATTTAATTTGACTGGATATCGAATTCTCTTTGGGCTACTCCATTGTCTGAAAAACAAAAATTTTCATTATTTCAGCTGTTTTGAACGCTTTCCAATCGGATTATATGCATCGTCGCTCTGTACTTAATTTTGGACTCTATTATCTCTTAATAACTATTTTCGCATATCGGATCTTGAGAGAATTTTTATGCAAGTTGAAATATTATGCGCGGTGTGTTTATATATATATATATATATATATATATATATATATATATATATATATATATATATATATATTTACATATCCAACATTTTTTCACTTCTTTTCCTGTACAATTTATAACTGCAATAAGTTGGAGTTTCACTTAATACCCTAACTAACAAATTCTTGCATTGCTACAAATATAATTTGCTGATTTTGTCATCTTATGAGAATAATAACAAGAATAGCATTTTTTGAAACTCCGCGCAAAAAAGGACTTTGTAAAATGTTTTTTGGAGTATTCAGTCGAACAATATATTTTGTTTTTAAAGTTCAACTTACAGTTTTAATTTTCTTCCTCTTATATATATGTAATATTATATTAAAGAAATTTGGGTGTCTGTTTATTCGCTCCATGTGAACACGAAAACGACTGACTCGATTTTAATGAAATTTCACATTAAGGTAATTTATGTGCCGGTCAGTATTTTAGATGCATTTTCTTTCCGAATATTTCAGTAAGTATCGATAATCGATAATCGAAATTATCTGATGAAAAGAGAAACATTCGATTTTGACAAAAGTGTACATCTTACACAGTCTAATATCACTAGTGTATTTGAGAATTATATTACTATACAAACCGAAATACCCAACATATAGAATCAAGAGTAGGTTCTTTGATATGACAAGGGATGCGTTTGAAATGAATGCTGCCGTTTAAAGCATAATTTCTCGATGATACTTGACGTTTTCATTTTATACTAAAATTGAAGCCATTATCTCCACATAATAAGTAAGGCATCTAATATCAACAGTAGGTTCTTTGATATGATAAGGGCTTATTTTGTTTATAACAGAACTGAAACATTATGCTTGACTTTTGCATTTTAAACATTAATGAAAGCATTACCTAGAAAAATAATTTTACATGAAAAATAGGTTCTGTACAGTGCAATGTAGAATATAATGTATTGTGGTCTTAGCCATTGCAAGAAACATATGATGTTTCCTCCAGGTGCATCGTGATGGGTCCCCAATTAGGGCAGGCAATCAAGCAATTTGATTGAAAAATGGGCTATTTCTTTGATTTCGATGATAATAGAATATGGGAGTGTGAAACATTCGTCGATCATCGACTAATTCCAGGAATATATATATATATATATATATATATATATATATATATATATACATATATATATATGTGTGTGTGTGTGTGTGTGTATGAATAGAAATAGAAAGAGAGAAAGAGAAAGATAAACGTTTATAACCGAGCTACAGAACTTAACCTGAACAAAACCGATTTTTGCAGAAACAAATCATAAAACTTACTTTGGGGTTATTTTAGAGTGATGGTTTAATTAAACACACACAATTAGGTTCGCATTTCGTAGAAGTATCAATTACCGTAGTTTAAATAAGTTTGTCTAAAATAGCTCTACTTCAACAAATTTCTAGTTTAATAGAAGGAAACAGACAAGATTCATTTCGATTTCATATATAATGATTTATATCCAAAAGCTTTTCCAGAAACATCCATAAAAGAGGAACAAGTGGTACTTTCTCCAAACTTTGTCAAGAAAAGTATTCATAAAAATAGCTTACATATACTGTTACTTACCGACAATAGATTGAATTATAGCGAGACTGTGTATAGAATAACATAACGAAGTTGGTAACAGGCTTTTGAACAAGTACGACTAGTTTCGATGGTACAAACTTTTTTTCTAGTTTCGCTTACATTTTCCAGAAACCTCCTTAACTTTTCTTTATTGACCCTAGCTTCTACTATTCGATAATAGTTTCCAAAATTCAGTAGGTTTTCTCCAGAAAAGCTATTTCTTTAATGTTCGTCGCTGCCACAAAGGATTTGAGTGTCTAGGCCTTTTTTCGGAATTTCATTAACTGTCTTGATACATTTGTTAATGGGCACGTAAAATATTTCACTGACTATCTTTTGATATATTTTCATCAGAGGCAAATGAATATTCATTTCGTATTTTTAGATGTTGTTTATCGTTAGTGTGCCATAATTGTAAGGAGTGTGGCTTTGTACGGTCAATCGTATTCCGCTCTGACTGGACTTTGTCAGAACTTCCCATACATAGTATGATGGCCTCTGGTTATAACTGGAATCCGATTTCCAACTTTAAACATGGTGGAATAATCTGTTACAATTTTCAGGAATATCGTAAATAGAAAAAAAGACTATTTTGTAGGGAGGAAAAAAAATCCTTCGCTCTTTAACTGAATACTTGTAACTGCAATTGCTTAATTTACTACAACATTCCATACGGGGTTTTCCTTTAGATAAGGTGCTAAAGTGAGACCAAATTCAAAACGTTCGAGGTGTAGTGATTATTACGTCATAATATATTGATTGCATCATGAAAGCTTTAAAAAGCTAGATTCATCTACACAAGTTTTGTTCTCGGTCGCGCCAGAATAAATCGTTCTCAACTAAAGCAATTTTATTTTTGTTTAATTCCAAATGCCCTTTTTAGTAGTGCTGGATATTAACACAGTACCACGAACATAGCGTCACACATTGATCCGTTGACAAGGAAGGAATAAGATCATGCGGTTATTCGTTTATTAAAAAATTTCAGTTCAATATATACATAAAAATCATGCCAAAATATTGGATCTGCACAGCAATTATGGGACTTATTAAAAACCATAGGACCATGAGTGCCCCTTCGTTAGATAATGCTTAAAACTCGACGTTGTATCAGATTGAATCGTCATGAGGTTGTGCACACACACACATACACACACACGCACACACATACACACACACACACACATATATATATATATATATATATATATATATATATATATATATATACATACACTAATACTAGTAGGCAAGTTATGCCCCGTCGTAAAATAGTCTTTTGATGCAAATTCCCTATTTATTATATTATATTGGACCCACTATTCAGTAATGATTTAAAAAGTAAAAAAACAATTAAAAATTAAAAATTACTCGGGTGTCCCCACCGAGAACCGAAACCAAAACGTTTAGTTTCCGATTTATTTTTTTCTTTGATGTAACTGCCTGAGCTATGAAGAGATGTTTGCTGCAAGGCTATGAATTAAAACATGAACCAATAGAAATAAAGTTATGCATGCATATTCGTGATGCTGCCGTTTAACCTTTACCTGCCAAGGCCATGTGTTTTTTTTTTAATTATAACACTTTTGCACTGTTTGTCCACGGTTTAAACCCAAATATAACGTTTTCCGTAGGTGCGAATAACCTATATATTAAGTTTCATGTTTGTAGATCAAAAACTGGCAGAGGAGTTTAGTAGGCAAATATTTAAAAACATAAATCATATATATAAGGCGGTTTGTGGTTACTGTAACAATTTACGCAAATGTTATGCGTATATAAATCATGTAGAACATCTGCATGAATATAATTACACGTAATCGTTAATTAAAGATTATCATCGTAAAAGAAAATCGAAAAAAACTAAGGAATTAATTAAAATGGATGTTTAAAACACATGCAATTCAGTTAGATCTTTTTGCAGATGAATGCAATTCCACAGCCTATATATAACAGAGTTGTAATTATTTATTAAATAAATAGAAAGGAGGGTTTTAAATATGATTATCAATACACAACCACAAATTATAGGAGTATAGATAAATATAATGAGTGTGTAATGGCAAAGAGCATTAATTGATACATGTCTGTGTAATGTTAAGATGCCCCGTCGATAGAAACAAAATGGAGGTCTGAATACAGTTGTATGCAAAAAAGAAGACTGACTAAAATTGAAACGAAATACGATACAACCACACTACTTAATCACTGAATGACTGAATGTTCCGGGGAAAGCCGGGTGTGCGCTGAGTTAAGTCCGGATCACTCTCTGCATGAGTACCCAATTTTCTTCATGTATCAGCCGAATTCAAACCTGAACCGTTACATTCTTCTGCTTGTTTTACAAATATTTTAATGAAATAAGATCTTAAGAACCCATATATTGATATCCCCTCAGCATACAAAGCCACGACTAACACTAAAGTCAGTAACATCTCACCATTTGTTCTGTAGAAGTCACCAGTTACCGGAAAGACTTTTACTCCAATAGTTTCTTCCTTCATACTGTTTTTAAAGTTTCTTTAAATTTCTTTAAGTTTTTAAAGTTTCTCTTATATTTCTTGCATTTCTGACTGTAATATCATGTAGACGATAAAGTATAATTTAAAAAGGCATCGCTCTGCTTAACTCTGTACATGATTCCTTGTAGATATGATCCCAAATTGTAACTGCTTACGCCAAATGACAATATGCTTTATTTAAAGGGAATAAGAATACAATATATTTTAACATTAGTTTCATATACATATATATATATATGTGTGTGTGTGTGTATCTATGTGTGTATATATGTGTATATATATGTGTATATATATGTAAGCATATATATGTATGTATATATATGTATACATATATATATATATGTATATATGTATACATATGTATAAATACATATGTACATATATATATGTGTGTATGTGTATGTATGTATGTATATCAAGTCATGTAATATGCTACTCGTACCATGTAACCCAGTACTACCTGCATCATGGTCGGGTCACCGGCGACTAAACTGGTTCCCTCACCAGACTTGTTTGGGGAGGAGGGTGGCTAGTCTTCCTGAAGGATTAAAAACAAGACCTTCCACAGAGCGAATGAACTCTTTTTCGGGGTCAACGGCCAAATAGCACTGTGTGTGTTTGTGTGTATGTATGTGTGTGTTGGGGTGGAGAGGGCCCCCGTAAGCCGTGGTGAAGGCAACCTTTCTAGGAGAAGCCAATCTCTGATTTAAAAAACCATAAAGCGGAACACCTGTACGCGCATTAACCTAGTCTGCAGTTTAACTTGTTGCTGGCTATCTTGCTCTTGATTGTTGCTGATCTCAATATTTGCAACCAAGAGAGAGACTTAGCTGCCGTACAAAGCTAATATTCTGTAACTCATCTGTGTATAGACACTCCCTCAAGCATTTGTCTATAAAAATGGTCTTGTGGCGATGGAAAAGTTGTGACGCGTGGAAGCATGAAATGCTAGAAGCATGTAATAATTGATCCCAATGACTGTCTTCAGTGTCATGCCTGCTTGAGCGTTTGAATTTTCCGGTTAGACTAAAAAAAGTCATTTTTGGGCTCATGGACAGTTGTACTCGTCTGACAAGTCGTGGCAATCATCATCTCATGTATGCAATCATATATATATATATATATATATATATATATATATATATATATTGTCTTGGGCTCGCTCAGCCGTACCCGGAAAGGTCTGCCAAGTGTTCCCCAATTTTTAATGAATGTCCTGTCTGTTCTTTAGCTAACACTAATCTATGAAGGCTACTTTTTTTATTAATTGGAAAAAAATTTAAAACAAAATTATTTTAATCGCGTAGGTTAGGGTATCGAGTTACAGTTTACGAGGTAGTGTTAGCGTTGGATTAGATACATGTTTTTAATTTTGTGCCTTATATTTCCATTTTTTCCTGTTTAACATTATAATTTCTTTCGTAGAGGTTTAACGTTTCGCGATCAGATGCTTCCTGTTATTCCCGCTAGCGGACAAGCACACTGAAGAAACTTTGTGGAAACCACGGGTCGGTAAATGCAGAAGTATTAAATTAATTAATACGACACTGTTTGGTCATTAAATTATGGATTTGACCTAAATAGTTGTAAAAGTAAAACTAGCTTTATTAATATAGTGTAGTTAAAATGCCAGCCATTTTAAAAATTGGAAACTTGAATCAGCCGAATGCATGACACAACAGCCAAGTAAACATGCCTAAAATATTACGCCTATAGAATTTGAACTAATTGTTTTATTCCTAGCTTTAACGTAATTCTTATACTACCTGAAAAATAAGTTTAAGATGTATTTCGATAACAGTCGGTTGCTCCTCGGTTCAAATTCTCTAGAAGCACCTAAAACACGAGGATACAAATAACCTTGATTCTAACAATGGGCATTAGTATACTATTAAGCCAACAAGAAACATTATTACTGTAGTTGTGTATATAGCTACTAGCTGAGAATATACACACAATATATGTTTCATAAAACGAAAAGAGTCTTTAAAACGTAATTAAATAAAAATATATCTTACACAGGATTAGAATTAATGAAAAATATACATCTATAATGAAAGCAGTAAAATAAGTATGCCAATTTTGTGTTATCTTCTTACAGATATTTATTTTGGCGTATGAAAACATTAATAAAAATATCCATAATGTTTTTAAAAAAGCACATTGATCTGTGAGACAACGCATAAAGGTTAAATCAGGTTAAAGTAATTGTCTGTGAGGATTAAAGGCGAAATTAATTCTCCAGAGATACAAACTATGAATGAAATAATATAACATATATATCCTTGTACCTGCCTCGGTATGATTAAATAGAGGGTTCATTTGAAAATTCCATATAGATTTCCGAGTGCAACACAAAAGAATCCCACGAGTTCCAAAAGAGGAACCGAAGAAGTTCGGAGTTTACACCAGGCGACACTTTGTGAAAATCACAACAAAGATGAAAATAATGGTTCGAATAATCCAGATTATACAAATTAGCTCAAGTCTTGAGAAGCGATACATTTTTTTACAATTTTTGGTTTCAAATTTCTTAAAACTCCTTATTTTACGTTATTAGGCTGTGCTGTTTATGTTCCGTATGGTTGCCTGTATAGTGTATTGTATCCATTGGCCATCGACAATGAATCTTAGACATTGCCTCTGCACAATGAATTGAACGTAATAGCTAGATGCAGTAACACATTTTTACGGTTGCCTAAGGCAACGCATTGTTTACATGTAGTTTTGTGCTTGAATGAAAATTTGGAATCATATGTCATAAAAGAGATGTCAATTTCATCGACTAATGCACAAATTCGTTCCTTTTAATTAATGTGGTTATTTTTCTAAAACAATATATTTTGTAATTTCCAATAATTATGTTCTTAGTAATATAAAAAATAGTGATTATAATTTATACCAGACCAACTGTATGTTATCGATATTGCCCAGATATCTTAATTCCTTTATTTGAACTCTTCGCATTTTTATATTCTTCATAGGATGTTTTCAGTTTAATTAAATTAAAATTCTATTGTTGGATAATTAAAATATTACATGTACAACATAGTTAGAAAATGGCTAATCATTCTGTTTTCGTAATACTGTATCTTAGTTCTATATTTATGGAATCATTGTATATGGCTAATTTCCCAAACTATAAATAGTATAATATATGAGAATTTAATCATTTTAAAATGATCCGAAGAAAAACTACTTTGTGGAAAGCTACTATTCGTGAAAGAATTTTGGTTACCCATTTTGCCTAAAAAATTAATAATACAAACTATATATTTTTTTTTACATTTTCTTAGCAAGAATAAATGTATTAATAGCGAAGCTACATTATTTCCCTGTCTAAACCATATTGGTACGAAAAAATAGATAGATCGAACCAGTTTTCGAGATGGAAGACATATTTCTATGTGAGTCTGGTTATATGAAATTAACTAGATTACATTATATTTATGGATAACTTGCAGTTTAGCCCGACTATGCTCGGGCCCTATGTACTGTTCATAACTTGTCTTACATGTAAATACACTTTATTTTAGATTCCAGATGTTTAACTAACATTTGTCTGAGTAATTCTGTGGAGACGTTTGACCTTAAATGTAACCCCTTAACATTGGTCTCAAATAAAAATACAATGTTTTGTCCCTTTCCAACTTACCTATATCTAAAATTTCAAGTCTTTAGACCCGAAATTAGCGGAAAAATTTGGTAGAATTTGCAAAGGTCCACTCGTTCAACATTTTCCTTTTAGCAAACAATTTTCGGCCCTAAACTGATAAAATAGTTTGTCGCATGTCTGAATACGCGTTATGTATAAATTTCAAATGTTTAGACCCAAAATTGGCTGGGTATTTTGCTAGACACCGCAAAGGTAAATCTTTTGAATGTTAGCCCCTTGGCAGCGCAAATATTCGATTCAAACATATTAAAAAGCTTGGCCTATCTCTGAATACCCTTTGCGTAAAATTTCAAATGTTTAGACCAGAAATTGGCTAAATAAAAATTAACCTAGGTAGAGACTGCAGATGTCATTTTTTTAAATTTGACCCCAATTTTGTATTTATAACATTTATTAGTTTAGGTGTCCAAGTAATGTACATTTAAAATTTCAAGTGTTTAGACTAAAAATTGCCTGTGGAGTTTGGTCGAACTTTGACCATTTGACAGCCAAATTTCTGGCCGAAAACCGATTAAAATGATTTTCCCAACTCTGCATATTATTATGTCAAACCTCGAGTTTCTAGACGGAAAATTGGCAGAGTTATTTTGTACAGAATGTACACACATACACACATTTATAGATATATAGATTATGTGCAGATCTTCTTTCTGGATGCCTCTCAGTGAATGTAATTGAAAACAGCAGTATATAAACGATAAAGAGTTAGCCAAGTTTATTAGCTCGTTGCCTGTTTGTCACGTGGTATTAAGGAATCCCCCGAGATTCACAACTCAAGTATTTATTTTGTCCTTACTCTGAACCAAAAATTCTAATTATTTTGGAGGACACCGCCCAGGCCCACGACACTAATCATTCTATTTTTTTTTCTTTTCCAATAATCTTCATTCACATTTATAATCTGCTTCGGTGTTTTAATGCCCCCAAAACAACCCGGAAAATAGCGAATGGTCAATAGGTTTAAAAATGATACTATCCGACCCATTTAAATTTTTATGTTATTTTCTTTAGCTTATTTACGCTGTCTCAATTTTAATCTATCCAAATATTGCTCGTTGTGTTCTTGAATAAAACTCATCACATATCTGTAGATAATGTAAGTAGGAAATTCCGTACAATAATGATGGTATTTTGACGAAAGTATTTTTTGAATATGACAAATAGAAGTTTCCAAACCTTCCATTCCAACGAAACACTCTGTTTAATCTTTATTTTGCAGCAAGAATAAAGTTTACAATCAAGAGCAGACATTTACTCCATCTAGATCATAAGACGTGTCTTATGGTAAAAATACATTGTTTATATTTTTCTTTGCAATAAGATCTCACGTCGGGCAACTAAAAACAACACAGGGTTTTACTATTTGATTAAATAATTAGACCTGTTACAAATTTAGACATAAATAATGTTAACACGCTAATATGTTTAGATAGTATATTGGCATCCCAGAAAACGGTTGATATCGTAATTGAAGTGAAAGTGGACGAAATTGTTAGTATTTTAAAATAAGATATGTTCCAAAGAGAATTGTTCAATAGCCAAGAGAAATGAATGAATAATTAAGAAGAATTACAATTGAAGCTTAGTTTCAGCAATTTACACACAAAAATGTTACAGGGTTTAATTGCATAATGAAGATTAGAATTTGGTTAGTGTGGAGACTCAGTAAACTTGCCACGGTGTTAGGGGGGGGTGGATGTAGGCCAAAGCAGTCTGCAAGTCAAAAAGAAATTGAATGGCTGAGGTTTTAGGACGCATTAGCGGTGGGCATTTTAGAATATGTAGAATATCAAAAGCGTTTCCTAAGTACGATGGGGATACAGAAACTTGAAATGAATGTTGATATAAAAATATGATTCGCGTTAGGGTGTTTTCCTTTCGGGAGAAGGAAAAGAAAGTTGGAAGAACCGGGGAAAGAAAAAAGAGGGAAAATGTATGTGCAAAAGTTGCTGGCATTTCTACAGGAAATGGTATCTGCCGTTTTGTTTAAAAAAGTGTTTCGTATCGATTTGTCCCGTCGAAAACTGTATTATAATGTATATACATCCACAACTAACTTTTGATAAATCAAATGAACAACCATCAAAGATATACGTAGATGCACTCATTATGAACGTTTCGTATGCTTAAAACATACACATCAATAGAAACGTAAACAGCTGGGTCATATATACACACCGCTATTCAACATGAGCGATTATTAATGCCACTTTGACACACGTGTAGATATGTATCACCATTTCTTTTTGACGGGAATTTCACGCTTTATTTATATAATGTTTTTATACTTTTTAATATTCTGCGATAGGGCTAATTTGAGTTATAGATGCAATGTCTGAATTATATTTCTCAATGGATATCCCCCTCTTCTGGCCGCTGCCACCATCTACGTAAAGTGGTTGCGGTTTTTATTTAATCGTGAACGTTATATTTGTGCTATTCAAACAAAACGTCTATTCATACAGAAAAGAGACAAGATTCATTTGCAGAAAGTTTCTAAAGGTTTTAGTTCTGGAGAGAATAAATTCACACAAGAGAGAAGAGGAGAGAAAGAGAGAGAGAGAGAGCGATTCACGTTTTTCAATGTAATTAATCAATTAACTAATCCTCTAATCTCTACTAGTTAGATGATAAAGCGAGGCGGTTTCATGGTTTTCTTACAGCAGTAGTGGCGATGTGTTTTGTGTTGTTTGCATGAAAAAACACTTTGACGACCCTCGTTTTATTTCTAAGCCAGAGGAAAGTCACGTGACTCATAATCTCGATTCTACCGCGTTTGACATGTTGCTTTGAATTTTTCCCTGTTTTTTCTCATCTATCCATGATTCTCGCTTATGAACGATTTGTTTTACGGAATTGGTATCATCATGGCCTGCAGTGCTCATCTCATAAAAAGAAAAATAATAAAAAGTGTTAAATGATAGAGTTATTGCCATAAACAAAACAACGCTACAACATTATTTCAGAACATATTGCAAAAATCAATCCGGTAGCTTGAATAGAGACTATAGCTGACACCTATTCCATGTAGCTGCCTTCAGCCTCAATCCCAACCGTAACGTGGAGCATGCCTTTTTCACAAGAGTTGGTGGGAGATCGGTGAATACGCGGAGGATGGCGTCGATCAGGCTCGCTTTAGAGCTGTGCGAGGTCATGTTGGTGATTTTCTCGACGTATGGGCAAGATATGTTGTGTCATATAAGACTTGTGTTGTCGGGCGCCGAATCTTGCTGTCACACCTAGGGTCTACCAAAATCCACCTGATTGAACTATGGCATCACTATACTCTTCAGCACATCCAGGTACAATTTGGTGTTGAATTTCAAGCCGACTTCGAAGATATGGGGTGGCATGATGTGGCTTCACTTGAAACTAAACATCATAATCGTGGCTGGAAACGTTGTTTTCAGCAGCCTGGACACGTCCCTACTATTCATGTCAATCCAGCGATGTAATTTGAGGGTGCTGGCAGTGCTCCTTTTGTCATAACGCGAATTAGTAGAGAGCATGAGTTGTACAGCGGAGCATCTCCGATCTCGCTCGTTGAACATTGTGACATGACATGAAGACACCTATCGCTCTTTCGATTTGTACACAACTTCCTTATTAGTAGATGTTCTGCAACAACAAATGAAAACTTGTTTCGTCAAACAGAAATGGAATCCCGTTGCCTTTTCTATGCTGACAATTTCATCATTCCACCTCGTAGTTTATTAAACGTTGCGATTAATGGCTAGCGGCAATGTAAAAACTAACCTAAGATAAATCTTTACTAATCTGCTATGATTTTTACAAACAAAGTACCATTTACTAAATCCAAAATTCACTCGGAGATTACGCTTATTACAATTGATGGATTGGCAAATCAATGATGAGAATATCGAACTGAGGAATTTAATGGAAAAATATCGATTACTTCTGAAAATTCTTTATTACAAGCATTAATGAACATTATATTTAAAGACATCAATATTGAAGTCTGCTCGAAAGCAATGTCCCGGTAATATCCTCGACAGATAGTATTTACGTGGGAAGAAACTCCGTTCATAATAATTCCATATGGTGTAAGGTATCTTGAGGAAGTATGAAGTGCTTTTCAGTTTTTGTTGTTTAACGAGTTTTACTATAAATATCTTACGATAAGCAACAAGATATAAACATTTGTAATGTATATATATATATATATATATATATATATATATATATATATATATATATATATATATATATTGTTACGACGTATCCCAGTCCTACTGGGGACGGTAGAGATGGGTGACGTTACGAAATATATATATTAAAAAAAATTTCCCAGATTATTTGATAATGCGTTGTTATGGGAATGGGACAACCGCCCAGAAGAAAAAATAAAATGGAATGTACTGGACAACGAAATCACATAAGAAATAACGAGGACAAGTATCGTCGAAAAATTAACAAACTTTTATTTATATAAAAATAAAATAAAATTCAATTAAAGAAAAGAAAATTAAATATGCCTAACAAAATGAAATGATTTAATGATTCAAATTCTACCGAGAGACAAATATATCAGCAGTCAATGATCACATAAAGCAAGGAATCGTCTGCTAAAATAATAGATGCAGGTTCTAAGATAAGAGAGAGAGATGTTGGAGAAATGAAAGTTTTGATTGAAAAACTCACTTAATGTCCTTTGAAATGTGACCTTTCTTTTGTCTCTTTTTTATATATATATTTTTTCCTGTAAATTGTTTATATTTGATTACGCGCGCGCAGGTTAATTTTCATATTTTTGTCCTTCGGATTATTTATGTTTCATTACGCGCGTGCGTGTTAATTGCACCAAGTATTTGTTTCCGAACCTCATCGAAGCCCTTGATTTATAGTCAAAGTTTCACTGCTCTATGGATCCTTCCTTCGCTGGGTTCATTCTTTTATTCCGTCAATATTCCAACTTTGACCGCTGACCATCGGCTGGTGTCGTTGATATTTACCTCCGCGACGCTGCTACCACGCCGTCGTCATTCGCCGGCTTCGCCACCCCGACCTTCCCTGACTTACGTCTTGTCGCTTTGAAGCGCGAAGGTCCACTGACTGTTGACAACTTTTTTCAGTCCCCTCTCTCTATATACGATATATCTCTCTCTTTCTCTATACAGTTTAACTATCTCTATATAAGGTTTAGTTCTCTCTATCTCATCTATGAACTTTCTTTCATCTTCCACTCTTCGTTCAAAGTATCTCTGCCTCTCCCTTCTACTCTTGTTCGCAGGGCCCCCTCCCCTTTTTTCTTGTTTTGTATTCAAAATGTGAACGGACAGACGAGAATGCATCTTTTGGCTCCAAAAAATGATACAGTAAATAAAATATACCGAAAATATATCTCCTCTCGGCTAAAAAATCAATAAAATAATAAATTATACATTTTAATAAATGTATCACAATATACGTATATATATATATATATATATATATATATATATATATATATTAATGCTAGTGCGTGTTTGAAACTCGCTTTCCTCAATTTCACAGTGTGCGTTATTATCTATCATATAACTTATGATATTGTTAGCAGTTGCCCTACTACGTGCTGAAGGCACTGAAAGCCGTATTATCTCACTCCATTGAATTGTATTGCTGCATTTATTTTTATGCATTGGCCAGAAACCAAACGTTTATTCTGATTACCAACACAACACTTTCATTTCGATATTGAATATAACACACGTGCTCTAATTTAGCAATAGAATAAAGCTAATGAAATACAAAATACGAGTCTAATATAAAAGATAGGAAGTAATTCGATTAGATGTGAGTTTATAGAAGTGCTATTGTACTATCGATGTGTAGATGATCGTCTCTGAGTCACTTTTGTCCAGGCCAATCGATCGATTGGTATACGAAGATCATTTTTAAATAATCTATTTAATCCTTTATGACACTAACGGCATATATCCTAACTTTCATATATTGGTTTTGGTATAGTTTAGTAACTACAAAGAGGAAACATAAGAAAGATAGGCAGAAAGCCCGCGTAAAAGTGGATCGGAAAGATTCTGATGCGAACTTACTAATATATTATCAGATGATAGTGCTGCTAAACTTGCGCCAATACGATTAAGCGCAATTGAAGTTGTTCTAACTTTACTTTGATGCTTGCCTGGACTGATTTCCTGGAAAAGTCTAAACAAACAAAATTAGGTCAATTGCCTTGATGCACACACACACACACACACACACACACACACACACACACACACACACACACACACGCACGCACATATATATACATTATATATATATGTATATATATATATATATATATATTATTTTAGGTTAAGACGTGGAGCAATCAATTAATTTTAGCGAGGTTCATACAAGAGTTCGGAATAGCAAAAGTAGGGTTTGATATACTGCTTGTTTGTTTTATATAAGATTGTTATATGTCCCCACAAGTTCCTGAGCATGTTTTGCTCAGCCAGTTACAAGGAACTAGACTAGAGACCTCTTCATCGATACTTCTTATACAACAGTAAAATCCGTAAACTTTACAAACTCTACTTTGTCATAAACAGTATCGCCTGACCGAAAGAACATTTTTTGCAGGAGAAATATCGGCTGACAGAAACATGCTCATGAATATGTAGCAACATAAAAATGCTTATTTAAAACAAATAAAAAGTATATATAAGCTCAAGTTTTCAAACTGGAGAATTTATGAGGGTTACCAGCTCTTGAGCGATTATCGAAAATGAGTGAAGTGGCCTCCCTCCTCCCATGTAGTTAAAAGCGTAGTTTTTATGTCAGAGCCTTGCCACTCCTAGCAAGAGAGTTACCCATGCGTCACTGATCAGGACCGGGTATTTTAGCGCCCCTGCATATCTGAAAAAAAAATAATAAGTATCCTTCTAGGTTTGCCCTTTTCTAAATAAATTAGCATAACACAAGGAAGATCGATTTTGTTGTTACCATAAATAAAAGTAACATTATCAATTAAGTGGAGAAAAAGATATTCCATTTTCAGTAATTTCTTTTAAAACAAGTAATTAACATATGCCTGCAAAAATCTTTAATGTTAATCACATTAGATTCAGTTTCGTGAAATAAAATTAAATCTACTCCTAAATCAGACATCTCAGAGACGGCATAAATTTAGTTAGTCAGTGTTCAGAATTTCCTTAAGCCAGTCGTTAAAATGTTGGAAACATGACATTTCCTTAAAAGAATGTTCGTTTTGACAAGACAGACAATTCTAAATTATGTGTGCTTTGCATAGACACTCATATTGATTAATGTAGGCATTTTCAATGTTTTTATAAATGAAAGCAAGTGGCCGGGCGTTGCCCAGTTTATACGTATGATAAAATATATTTTAATTTATGCAGGTTTAATATATATTATTACGAAGCAAAATAATATCGATTATTATATTATAGATAGTATAAGTTATTATTATAAGATTATTTTTTTATTTTTATGTAACTTAATACAGTCAGCTAGAATCGAAACCAAAACATTTAGGGCTTCATCCTTAGTCATTACCTCTTAGGTTACCATTAGCTGCGTGTGATAATGAACTAATGAAACGTATAATTGTATATTTGTCATGCATAGAAGAGCACTTATGGTCGATTTGCTCCTCCAAAGTTCCATTTACTTTCAGCTTTGCACACTTTGCCGTTATATACGTAAAAAACTAAATCGAATTTGATCTACATGTCTAAATCCCATATGAGTTTCAGATCTGTATACAATAAATAACAGAGGTGTTTAGTAGAGACACTCCCTCAGATAAAATAAGAGCCCGTAACTATATATATATATGTATATATATATGTATATATATATGTATATATATATGTATATATATATATATATATATATATATATATATATATATATATATATATATATATATATATATATATATAACGGCTAAATACAGACCAAAAAGCATAATGGATTTAAAAAAATAAAAAAATGAAACCAGGTTTTTTTCCTCACTTATCAAAGCTAAATCGAGAAAAATACGATTTCAAACAAACAAAAAAATAGTCAGGAATATGGCGGGGGTAGGAAAAAAACAGAAAATCTTCTTGGACTTAATTTAGTCTCTATGTAATTTTCCCCCCGTTTATTTCTGTTTTTTCTTTCCTACCCCCCGCCATATTCATGACTTTTTTTTCTCGATTTAGCTTTGATAAGTGAGGAATTAAAACTGGTTAGCTAACCTTAATTTTAATCTTTTATTTTTTAAATTCATTATGTTTTTTGGTCTGTATTTATCCGTTATAAAATTCTGTACCCCCCGGAAAATGTTCATATATATATATATATATATATATATATATATATATATATATATATATATATATATATATATAGTGTTTTTTCTTTATTTCGTTCATTGTTTGAATAAAGAATACACTACAGATTTTTTCTATAACCTTTGGGTTTTCGATCAAGTATATTCAGCTATTCTCTGTTTGGCTGGGATTCTTTTATATAATAATAATGATAATAATACTAACTTGAGTGGCCGGCGTTGCCCAGGTGTTAAGACGTGTGTGTTGAGCAAAACAAAGTGGTAGTAGGCAGGTAGGCGGACTCAAATCCGTACCGCGAAGAACGAATATGAAAAAAACGTGGCATTCTTGTTGATTCCATCGCTAATCCGCGAGAAGGTTAAAATTAAGGCTAGTCAATCGAAAAGAAGGAATGACTTTCGAAAATATCGGCGAAAAAAGCTTGTCAGACGAGTGCCACTCCCTCAGACATTTAAAATCCATCAGCCCAAATGCCTGAGGGAGTATCTATACAAATATGATGTTACAGAGTCTTAGCTTTGCAGGACAGCTAAGTCTCTCTCTCTCTCTCGGTTCAATATGTTGAGATCCAGCAACAAGCAAGAGCAAGATAGCCAGCAACAAATTAAACTGCAGACCAGCTTTATGTGGGTACTGGTCTCCCGCTTTGTTTTTTTAAATCAGAGATTTGCTTCTCCTAGAAAGGTTGCCTTCACCACGGCTTACGGGAGCCCTCTCCACCCCAATACACACACACACACACACACACACACAAATATACACTGTGCTACTTGGCTGTTGACCTTTGGAAGGTCTTGTTTTTAATCTTTCAGAGACACTAGCCACCCTCCTCACCAAACAAGTCTGGTGGGGGAACCAGTTTAGTCGCCGGTGACCCGACCATGAGGCAGGTAGTACTGGGTTAAATGGTACCAGTAGCATATGACATGACCTGACATTAGACATACATACATACATACATTTTATATTAAGGATTATATCCTAAAAATATTCTCTAAGACTCGATACTGTACGATTAATTAATCTGTGTTCTTATTCACCTCAGGATTCTGATATATATATATATATATATATATATATATATATATATATATATATATATATATATATATGTGTGTGTGTGTGTGTGTGTGTGTGTGTGTATCTATCTATACCTATATCTATATCTATCTATATATATAGATATAGATATATAGATATAGGTATAGATAGATAGATACATACACACACACACACACACATATATATATATATATATATATATATATATATATATATATATATATACTACATTTATAATAATAAATATTTGGTATATTTACAGTAGAACAAAAGTGGTACACTTTTATAACATGTTTTAATGTCAGTAGTGAATATTATTGGCATTAGAACGAGTTTTATCTAGTTGTACAGTGTGTATAACCTTGCAGCGTGACACTTAATAAAATTTAAATTAAGACCCAAAGAAAAGACGATTAAAAGTGTACCTTATATTAAATAAGGAGACGAATACAGTAAGCTTAGTCATATAGTGTTCAACTGCAGCGGCATTACCATTCTTTGCACATATATTAACGGTTCTCGCACAGTATATCATCTCCCCTTTCTTTGTATATATATATATATATATATATATATATATATATATATATATATATATATGAAATAAAAGGGTCAACTGAGATATACATATTAACAATAGTGTCTTTTAAAATAGCTCAATGCTTCAATACTTCAACGTTAAATACTATAATTTTTTTATTACATTTTACTTTATTACAAAATACATTAAGTGCTTACAGTAGTTCATTTATTGATTACATATGAAATAAATGTTACGTTCAATTATTTGTCTATATATTATTAAAACTATTTAGCATAGACATTCATATAAGAACTGTTTCTGAACATTTGTACGAGGAAAGAAGTAATGCATCAGAACGCGCTTTTTATAGCGTTAATTTTAGAATAATTGATTTTTGATAAAATCATAAAAAAACACTTTTAATGCAAATTTCTTATAAAGTAGCTGACAGCTAGCCGTAAAATACATTTTTAATAAATAATGTGTATAAAAATTCGTTGATGAATCAGTAATGGCTTTCGAACAAACTTACACTTAATCGTAGCATGTGATAATTTCCGGTATTTATGACCGTACACTTTTTCTCAGCATGCATGCAATTTTATGACGTCTTACTATTTTGGCAACACCTATCCATCCATTATGACGTTACACTACTTTGCCAACTACAGTTCATACTTTATGATGCCACACTTAATTTTGAAGAACTGCAATTTTTGCTTCATGACGTTATCTATTTTTAAGTAACTGCCTATATATTGTTAAAATTATATATATATATATATATATATATATATATATATATATATATATATATATATACTAGCAAAAGTACCAGTCCATGACTTGGTTCAAAAACAGGCTACAGAAAATGGACTCTGATTTATGAAAGTATGATAGGTTATGATAAGGAAGGGTTGTAAAGAGATAGCTTCGAATTTGGTGGTATCAAAACCAAATCAAAATATGATGAAAGT
>NC_136494.1:61236738-61369238 GCF_053919585.1 Euprymna scolopes | reverse complement strand
GATGAACACATAATACGGTTTGTTCCTTTTTATTTTCTCCCTCTCTCTCTATATATATGTGTATATATATATATATATATATATATATATATATATATATATATATATACATATATATATATATATATATATGAAAGTGTCTGTCTTTGTATCTGTGTATTTGTGTGTCTGTGTGTGTGTACATTTCCCTATGCAATAACTCTAATTTTAAGTCTACACACTTAAAAATTGAAATACAGGGTACTGCGTTTTACGAAAATCTTTGTGATCGGCTTTTGACCAGAAATTTAACTGTTAAGGAGTCCAAGTTCAACGATTTGACCTTTGAGAACTCTACCAATCTTCTCCGAGAATTTTCGGTCTAAACACTTGAAATTTTAGATATAAGTTTACTGCCATAGATCTAACTAAACAACTTAATTGAGCCCCAAAAAAGAAATTTTAAGGGGTCATAAAAGGGGTCAAATTTAAAAAATATTACCATTTTTTTTTTTTGCTCAACATACATCCCCAAATACCCGGGCAACGCCGGTCACCCATGCTAACATATATATATATATATATATATATATATATATATATATATATATATATATATAAGTGAACGTGTCTGTGTATCTGTGTGTTTGTACCTGTATGTCTGTGTGTTTGTGTGTTTACATTTCCCTACGCATTAACTCTGTTAATTGTCAGTCGACAGACTCGAAATTTGATATACAGGGTACTGCGATTTGGGAAAATCTTTGGAATTTATTTTCGGCCAGAAATTTGTCTGTTAAGCGGTCCAATTTCAATGATTTGACCCTGAGAACTCTACCAAAATCCTCCACTAATTCTGGAGATAAACAATTGAAATGTTAGATATAGATAGATTCCATGGACATGGATCTAACTTAATAATTCGATTTGAACCCCAAACAATAAATGTTCAGGGGTCGTAATAGGGGTCAAAGTTTAATAAATCGACCGCTTTTTCTTCCTTTTTCATGCTCAATATACACTTATAACCACTTGCGCAACGCCGGGCTGAAATGCTAGTATATCTATGAAAGGGAACGTGTCTTTATGTGTACATTTCCCTACGCAATAATTCGCCAATTTTATGCCAACAGACTCAAAATTTGATATACAGCGTACTAAGATTTGGGATAATCTTTCTGATTTGAACCCCAAACAAACAATAAATGTTAAGGGGTTATAAAAGGGGTCAAAGTTAAAAACATTGGCCGCCGTTTTTCTTTCTTTTTTTTTTTTTTTGCTCAACATACACCTCCAAACACCGGGGCAACGCCGGGCTGAATGTTAGTATATATATATATATATATATATATATATATATATATATATATATATATATATATATATATATATATATATATATTCATTGAGACATGTGGTATTGAATAACACAGAGTGCTCTTGTTTGATTATCGTTTACTGTAGTTTTTCCTTTAAAACATAATTCATATAGCAACCGTACATTTATTTAGTATCAATTTTAAAACCGTAAAAACAACGCACTCTTTTACACACAAATCGCATCATTTTTAGAACGTAAAACAACGCACTTTTACACACGAATCACATCATTATTTGAATTCACATACAAACCTGTAAATTACAATTTAAAAAACACTCATCCATTTATTTTAATATCATTAAAAACGTACACAAAACGTACCTTTTTACATACGACTCGTTTTTTCATCCGAACCCGCATATAAATAAAACAAAGCGTACAACAACAACAACAACAACATTCTAAATCAAAAGCTGCCTGAAGACGACTGATGAAATGTCGAAAGTATAGCAAGAACAACATATAATAATGAAATAGATTTCGGAAGATTCATACACCGGTTCGACTATAATGTCAAAAATACCATTCGTCGAATGGAAAAAACTACAGAAAAAGATAATCAAACAAGAACACTATATGCTATTCAATACCACATGTCTCAATGAAAATAATCTGCCTAAATACACAATATATATATATATATATATATATATATATATATATATATGTATATATATATGCATATATATATAAATATATACATATATATATGATATATATATACATATATGCATATATATATATAAATATATACATATATATATATATATATATATATATATATATATATATAATAAAATAAAAATTTCAATTAAATTTACTAAAATTTTCCAAGATGGTAAAACTAAAGTATATAGGACTATTCACTTATCAAGTGTTTCCTTTTCAGATTAAATGTTTTTAACTCTTTTTTCAAAGTGTTTCAGCATGTTTTATTAACTGTTAGCTCTTATATATATATATATATATATATATATATATATATATATATATATATATATATATATATATATATATATACTTCTATGAATTCGTTTTTCCTTTGTGTGTATTGATATTTATATTAAACCCCCTCTTTTCTATTTATTTAAAAAGAAAATACAATTTTACTTATGGATGTGTTGTGGAAGTGCATTCATTAGCAAAATATCTAACTTATTTGCATATTATTTTAAACATTCATTTAAAGTAATTCCTATTAAATTTTTCTGTTTTCTTATGGTATGATAATCTTTAGTTAACTATTACGTGTAATTATATTCATGCAGATATTCTTAATGATTTATACTTGCATAATATTTGCGTAAAAAGTTTACAGTAAACACAAAATTGTTTCCATATATATTTATCTATATGTATATAATTTTGTTTAATCTATAAAAGTCAACGTGTCTGTGTGCTTCTGTGTGTACATTTTCCTATGCAATAAGTCTGTCAATTCTCAGTTTACAGCCTCGAAATTTGATGTACAGGGTACTGAGATTTGGAAAAATCTTTATAATCCGTGTTCTGTCAGACATTTAACTCTTCAAGGGTCAATGTTCAACGATTTAATCTTTGAGAACTCTACCGAACTCCTTCGACAGTCTTCAGTCTAAACATTTGACATTTTAGATATGTGTCGTACAGTTTATGGCAGAGTAGAACGATAATGTTGTCACCCCAAGGAAAACAACTGGGTTTGTATTACTGTACACATAGATTCGAAAAATTGTCAAAAAACAAATATATAACAAATAAATGTTATCAAAGGCAAGATAAGTTACTTTTCTACCAAACTGGATATATTTTTCGTGTTTTTATTCAATGTAACATGTTTATTCAGCTCGAAAATCATACAGGGTTTACCGATATATAGGAACATTCAAGATGGCGTTTTATTCTCTCTTTAACACGGTAAGTGTGGGAAAAGATGGTATAAATGAAAAACCGGATAAAATACTGTTAAAAACTCGCTCACTATATGTTACTGTGACATAGGTTGGCATATATTCGGCGGGTTTTTAATAGTATTTTGTATAGTTTTTTATTTATAACACCTTTTTCCATACTCACCGTGTTAAAGAGGGTGTGAGACGCCATCTTGAATGTTCGAATACATCGGTAAACACTGTATGTTTTTCGAGCTGAATAAATATGTTACATTGAATAAAAACACAAAAAATGTATCCAGTTTGGCAGAAAAGTAACTAATCTTGCCTTTGATAACATTTATTTGTTATATATTTGTTTTTTGACAACATTTTCGAATCTATGTGTACAGTAATACAAACCCAAACAACTCTGCATCTTTATTTTAAAACGTTTATTGCAAAAATCAATTCAAGTAGTCTGATAATGTAGTAGCCCCGACATCTATTCATTGTTACTGGCTTCAACTTTAATCAGCGCTTCGATACGGGTCCAGAGCTTGGAGCATGCCTTTTCTACAAGCGCCGTTGGCAGCTCGGCAAATACTTGGTGGATGGCGGCGATCAGGCTCGCTTTGGTGTTGTGGGAGGTTATGTGGGTGATATTCTCGAAGTATAACCCAGCAAAGTGTTCTAGCAGGTAGAGATCGAGGTAAAAGGGGGATCTGTATGATTCCAACAGGAGACCACCACACTCTTCAGCTCATACAGATACCCTTTTGTGGTGACTTTAAAGCCGACTTCGAAGATGTGAGGTGGCATGATATGGCCCTTAGTTGAAACTACAGGAAAGGCCACAACCATGGCCCGAAACTGCGTTTTATCAACCTGGACACGTCTTTGTTATTCATGGCAATCCAGTAATGCATTTAGAGGATGCACTGAATGGTTCTGTTGTCAGAAATTTGATCGCTAGAGAGCATGAGTTGTACAGAGGATCATCTCCGATCTCGTTGCCATTGTGTCACTTTCAGACATGAGTGAAAGCGCCTATCGCTCTTGGGGTTTGTACATAACTGATAAACTTGTAGGTAGTCTGCGGCAAATAAAATAAAACCGGTTTACATCAAATGGAAATGGCTTCGTGTCATATTTCCTATAGAGACAAAATTATCGTTTCACTCTGTACATACCAACCTATTTTCGATAGCTTAACCTTAAGATGCACTAAATTGAAACAGGTTTTATCCTGGTTTAAAATACTTCTCTGAATAACATCATTTCAGAGTAGCGATACTATGAAACTGTCATATACATAGTCCAGCAAAATTGAAGAAGTTTTACCTTTATTGTCGGTGACACAATCTCTCAAATTAAATTTAAATTCATGTGTGTGTTTTTGTTTGTTTGTTTTTAATGTGTTTATCTATTTTATGATTAGTATGTGGTTCATTCTGGTATATATCAATGTAATATATTTTCTAAATAAGTTAAATTTCAGTACCTTGGTAGTTTTTTGTTTTAAATTAGAATAATGACCTGGTTCGTCTATGATTTAATGCAAAATTAAATACTTGATAAGAGTCTGTCTACTACAGTACTCCGTGTTGAAAATTTATTGCTGATGTGGAGAACTGTTTAGCTTGTGAGAATAGTATTTTAAATCAAGACTTTTGTTGTTTGTTACGAATTTATTTTTCTTCTCTTCAATAAAAAGTGTTATAACTGCTGATCATATTTTTTGTAAATCCAGTTAAATGTATCAATGATGTATTTTGTTTTGAAAATGTTATGTTGGAACAAATATTGTAAATTCTCTTAAATGTATGTGTTATTGTATTTCACATCAGGAATCCAAAGTTTTAATCAAATATACATTAAAATCAAAAGAAACAAGTAATAGGAAAACATGTAAAATAGTAAACAATAATTTAAGACGAATGTTGGCTTAGAAGTCAGTAAGAATTTTAGAGAGGGGACAAGATAAATTACGTAAACGGGTATTTTGAGAGTTTTCAGATGTGATAAGCCGAAAGAAAGAAACATTTTTGGCAATTGTTTTTTTTATGATGCTCATAAAATTTTTCCAAAGAAGAGTAACTTGGTAGGGAGATGATTAGCACTATAGGTTCCCTAATAAGAAAAATACATATGGGGCCCTGCGATATTATGTGCTTTAAAAGCATGTCGCATGTAATTTTATCAGGCAGATGATAAGTCTCGACACAAAAAGTTAAATATGCAGGTGTTGAAAGGATGCGAGAATCCTTATGAAAAAAGGGCGATGAGAGTCCAAAGGCTAATCACATATAGCATAATGAAGTGAGAGAAAAGAAAAATATACCGTGAGTACGTTGGTAGATATAACCTTGTATTTTTTTTTCAAGACGCATGAATGTGGGATATCTCTGCTGGATTTTGGAAGCTCTGACGAGAGAAAAGAAAAATCACAAAAAGCGGGTCATTAGATAGAATTTAGTGCGCAAATAGGAATTTTTGTGCAAAAGGTGTGAGTTAGTTAAGGATGATATTTTATAGATCTTCATCAAGTTCCAAGGGTCCAAGCAAGGAAATACGAGTGAATCATTGGATGAAAGGTATATATTAAACTTTGGAAGCCAATCACAAAAATATATGAGCTTTGAGAATGCCCCAAAAAGATAAGTAAGTTTCAAAAAGAAAACAAAGCTCTAATTAAAAGAAGAACCATTCGGAAGAAAGGATCAAGGACACATTTGAACGAAGAGTCCTTGATTTTGTAAAGAGGTAAAATGAGACTTCAGTTTACGACATAAGGGTGGCTGGGTGAAGCAGATGCCGTTAGTTAGAGGATGTACTACCCTACGCCCAAAAGTAATATGCCAGGGAAATCAGATAGAGAGTCTGGTCTAAGAAATAAAATTATGAAGTCAGTTGGAAAAGGGCCTACTTGGAAAAAAGTTTCGTCTTTATTTAATGGTCTGATCTTTCTTAGCAATTTGGTTATATAGAAAAGAAAATGTACGACAATTTAAAAATCCGTGCATTTTTTTTCTTTTGAAAAATGAGAGGAATGGATGTTACATGATAAGGGCTGTCCGTTTTTCATATAAGTAAAGAAAATAGGAGTTTAGTTAAATGTAAATATGAAATAGGATAGTCAAGGATTCGAACTTGCGAAGCTAGATTTGGAATTGAGAATTCCAATCATGTTAAAATAAATATAGAATTTTATTGAAAATAAGGAATGTGGAATTGCCATTGTTTACCTCACACAAAATAGTTAGATATATGTTTATTGAAAAAGGAATGTAATAATGAATTTTGTTTCTGTTACAAAAATTAAAATAAAGAATTTACAAACGGACAATGGAAAATGTTATTTATAAAGTGGGTTTCGAAAATTAGGTCGGGGGTCGGCTTTGTAAGCAGCATGTGATTAACATTGCATGCTTAAACACGGAGGCATGTCGTGCCATGTGTTTTCATATGCACGTGCTTGGTCATGCATTGACGTCATGAGTTATGAATTTAGATAGATAAGTCAGAATCAGAATCAGGCAGATAGGAGAAGCCAGAGAAGGGAGTCAGATCAGAGAAGCAGAGGGTGTCAGACCGATTCTCCGTTAGAATCAAGGCACCCTCTGGAAGCGAGAGGTTTTAGAAATAACCATGTAACAACTTACAATCCTTGAAATACAGAATCATGTCCAACCGGCCGAAGAAGAAATAAACATATCATCATGTGAGTTTGTATCTGTGTCTTCGTGTTGTTATTCAACAGAAAAAGGTATTGTCCATTTATATTATAAGAACTTTGTGAAAATCATCAGCTCAAAAATAGGTAAGAAATATATGTGACATTGTTTATAGAAACACTCCCATTCACAGAACTCTCAAAAGTATAAATGCCAAACGCACTATCTATCGGTCCATCTATCAAACCTCCTCTAATCGAATTACAGGCTTGGTGATTCTCTCTTTATATGTACCCTGTCTCTATATCTCACCAAGGTCTCTATCATCCAACAATATGAACACTCACAATGAATATACATATATAATATCTAGCATCTCACAACACTCAACAACATGAACACTTCTAAGACTGTCTCTATCACTCAAAGACTCTTACTAACATGAACAACAACAAATATATAAGTCGTCATCTAAATAAGAACAAGGAAACATACTCTCATATTTGGTACCTTCTAAAATAACACCCAGTGCGTAACATATTTGTAATTTGGATGCCGGGCCTCTTTTATTCAACAGGAATAAATTAAAAACACATCCAACTTGGCGTTACAACGGGTACACAACGTAAGGGTCAATTACAACTAGACGATCACAAAACGCGAAGAAAAAAAGAAAAAATACAGAGGGAAAAAATGCAAAACGAAATAAAACAATGATTAAGAAGGAAAAAAGAGAAGCACTCACATATACGAACTATTAAAAAAAAAGAAGCAAAAAATGAACACACTAAGACTCTTTCTAATAGGAACAGTCAACACCAAAGAATAATACATACGTCATCTTAATACCAAACATTACATAACAGTTATACCGTACAAATGGATCGGAGTAAATTGCAAATTGCATTGTTACGATGACTGAAATTATGTATTCATTACCTGAATATTCAATATCTCTGTTGAAGATATTTACGGTGAGAGACTCTGAGAAGAAACGCCTGTCATAGCCGTGCGTCAGAAGGAAATGTGCAGCATTATACTTTTGACAACAGCGCATTAAGAATTGTGGTGACTATGTAGAAAATTTAATTCTGGAGCAAAAAACGTCGGTCGTTTTAATAAATGCATGCAAAATTATGAGCTAAAAATAGGAAGCTTTACATTTTGGCACGACCCTCGTATTTCACAATTGTACGCTATTCGTTGAAAATCACAGAAGAAGTTTATGCTTCGCCAGTATTTGAAAAGATCCAAATAAAGTCAGTGAATAAGTGAGTAAGTATTGTTACGCTTATAAATTATCACTTAAATTTCTGACAACAAAAAAGGGCAACCGTTGACTTTAAATTTAGAGTGGAAATGAAATTTACTATCCACCTTCTTCTTCTTCCCATTCTTCTTCATTGTCTTCGTATTTCCAGGTCGCCCTAACTTATTTCTGTGGCATTTGTATGCCCTACTATCACTCCCTCTCCATGTCTAGTTATTTATGGAGGGCGATTTTAATATCGACGATAAAGCCTTTAATACGTCAGAAAGTTCATATGATTCTAAGTTAGTAGGTTTTCCAGATGTCTTTGCAGATAATGATCTGAAAACTTCATTTGTGCCCATTTACAATCAATTCGATGTATTGCCTGCTCTGTTTGAGAAACCACCGTGATGCACCGAATATAAGCTTCGCATAGCCATCAGCACTGACTTAGTCATTATTGTAGTCTATATTATAATGTGGAGAACTCGTTGTTGATGTTATCAAATATTTTTTTATAAAATAGCTCGAAATAAAGTTTTAACATGCAAAACTTTAATATCATAGTTAATTTGTGCTCTAAACAGAAACACTCAGTTCTAACGTGCCATAGTTTTATTCAAGGGACCTACTGTAAACTTTATATTTTATACCTAGGTCCCTTTCTGCTTGTGCGGTGATAAACCTTGTCAAATGCATTTGTGATTATAGGCTGTATAAGGATATTCACTTTAATACAAATTTAACTGTTACTTAATTAAGCGGATATATTCGATTATCAGTTTTTGATAATTATCGGCGGGATTCTCATACGAAATTTATCTAGGAACACTGGCAAACATATAAAGTATTTTTATGTAAAATTTCAAAAAGATCGTCCCAGGCTTTTCTGAATCGATAGGGAACGGACTCATACACACAGGCAGTGTACCTTTTATATATAACTAGAGGAAGTACATAGGGTTGCCAGGGTGTGAAGTTTTATGTAAATAATATTGAGTAACGAACCCCTAACAAATGAAAATAGTAGCGAGTGCCCGTGCGAGTACAAAAAAGTAGTAAGCGGAGAGGCAGGCATGCATGAATACAGTTTCGAACCTGTAAATTTAAGAGGAAAAACAAGTAAAAAAAACGAACGGTGTAGTCGCCGAGTTCCCAGCTACAAAGGACGTCGGCGGGTTTCGAAAAAAAGCTAGTCATTGCAAGGCGTGTGATGATTTTGCAACAATGTCAATGAAAAAAGTGACTGTTCCTTGTAAAAAACGGCCCAGTTAAAGGTGAGTGAATGAATGTCATTAGTCCAATGTTGACTATTTGTCATCCAAGAGACTTAGCTTTTAAACGATATCAATTGTGTGAGTGTTGGTTGCGTGTGTCGAATGTTTTAGCGGGAAATACAAACATACATTCACAGTAAGAGACGTTTGAGATTTATATTATAGAAGATTCGAGATATATGAGATTATTAATAAAGAATAACAGAAAAAATTATATATGCCAGAAATTAATTATTTTGGTCTCAAGTAGTCATTTTAGGCTAAGGAGTCGGTTTAAAAGCTAATCAGTACAGCGTTTATTAATAGATTCGCTGAAAACTTCTATCATTTTTCAAGCTCAGCTTAACATGTTCATCGATATTTCTCTTCTCTTCTTTCTCTCTTTTCATACGCATGTGTGCGCGTGTATACTAATTATGACTTTCCAGTTTAACTCGTCCAATGATTAATTCATTCATCAGTCTGTAACCTAATGTGAGGGTAATATAGGCTACTAGTCGAATAAAATAAATCCATTTTCTAGAACAAGCATAATTTACTTCTAATACGGAAACTTATGATCACCAATCCCAAAGGCGCTGTAATAATGACTTCAAACACAAAATTACTGAGTGGATTCAATGGGACACTTATTATGGTAGTTACTTCCAGTTATACCCTCGTTGCACTGAACCCGTGTTGGTAGTTGACATTCATGAGACTAATTTGGTTGAACTGTTCTTTGCACGTGGATGGGTTTAGCCTTTTATACATGTTTTCGTATTTCTAGTTTTAGTCGATTCATTTATAGAGAATGAGATGACAGTGATTTTAGATTATCTTGTATAATTTCAATTTTAATATTGTATTATTCTTACTTTATAACACTAGAATTTATTTTTTACTTAATACCATGCACCACCTTCTTTGCTTATTTTTAAGGATAAAAATATATAGGAAAGAGACATAGGGGAGCTTACATGAAGACATACATACATTTGATAAAAGGGGAATCATCTAGATATCAATCTATAAAAGTGAACGAGTTTGTGTGTTTGTCTGTGTGTGTGTGTGTGTGTGTGTGTGTGTACATTTCCCAACGTAATGACTGTCAATTTAAAATTTACAGATTCGAAATTTGATATGCAGGGTACTGAGATTTGGGAAAATCGATGTGATCGGTTTTTGGCCAGAAATTTGGCGATAAAGGGGTCAAAGTTAAACGATTTGACGTTTGAGTACTCTACCAAACTCCTCCGAAAATTTTGGGTCTACGCACTTGAAATTTTAGATATAGGTCTCTTGGACATGGATTAAACTTAATAACATCATTTGAGTCCAAAGCAATAAATGTTAAGGAGTCATAATAGGGGTTAAATTAAAAAAAATTGACCGCTTTTTTTTGGGGGGGTTGCTCAACATACACCTCCAAACACCCGGCCAACGTCGAGCTGAAATGCTAGTTTGTATATATTGTAAATATTGATATGTCTAAATAACGTTTACATAGTAAATATTGGTACGTATAACTAACCAGAACTTAATTAAATAACTAAACTTCCCACCATAAACGCGTGTGGGCTTCTTCCTCGATTAATACCAAATAAGCGGTGATTATTTTTCTATCTACACTCACATTCAGATACACTACTATAGCTATCGCTATTCTTCTAATGCCCAACAGCTACCTTATATTGTAAAATATTTTTCTTCATATATCTTCCCACAATTATATTAATATTGCTTTCTTTTATATGATACATTATCCCTCTCTTATTTTTCTGTTGCCTCCTCCCCACGTTTCCATCCTCTTTTCTTATATATAATTAAGAACCCTATTATTATTATTATTATTATTATTATTATTATTCGCTATTTTTTTATTTTTTACTGTTATCCATTTATTTACTACATACTATTATCCTCATCTTTTAGTTGTAATTTCACGACATTTTGGCCAACTATTCCTCTGGCCTTCGTCAAGTGCTCACTGTGACGGGATAGGAACTCCCAATCTTCAAACTGCATCCTCAGCAAATACTGCCTCCCATAGTAGATGTCGTCTCACTTAAATGATATATACACCTTCGGTACGGACCCGACAATGGAAGATCAGACATGAATTTATCAGACTAAAAATTCCAACCATGATCGCGCTACGGGCTCCGAAGCGCGACCATGGTTGGATTTTTTTAATCTTAAATCTCTACGATTCCAGGTGAGCCATTTCTGAAGATAGCGATTTCAATCCTACCTAAAACGGACCAGATGATTACTTGACAAAAACGTGATGAGACGACAACGACTGTGGACGTATAATATAAAGATATTAAGATTAAAATTTAAAAGGCAGTTGGGAGACGCAAGAAATATGTATGAAGGTAATAATTATATATAACCTATTTAAAGATCTATTTAAATACAAAAAATATTAGGCAGTTAATGTTTCAGTTGAGGCTAAGTGATTTCAAAATTGCAAAACTCGTTTTTTGCCTTGTGTTTGCATTGGAAAACTAGCTCATATATAGCATTGGTTACATTCTTGCACCAAGTGAGTCTTCATGCACTCTTGACATTCTCTTCCCAGTTCGGTTCTTCCTCCTATTTTCACATGGTTTGTTAACTGACATTAGCACATTTATTGCGATTTGTGACTGACCATGTTAAAGTGCTGTTTCATTTAATGCCATAACCTGCAAATTAAAGCTATACAATAATAATAGTTTCCAATTTCTTTCATTCCACTGAAGCAAAATATATGATTCTTTTAAACTCCGCGGAATAATATTTTTTTGAAAATTGGCTTTGCAGTAGTTCGTTGTAAATTTTAATTAACAGTCTTGATTTCTTTTCTTATGACAAGCTGTATTCCTTATCGTGATTGTATTTAGCTTTTTTCTTTGTTTGGAATGAATATAGTAATATAAAAATATTAATATCTATCTTAGCTTGAAGTTTACATTTGCTTGTATTGGGTAAACATTTCAGCCCGTTGCTTGATATATATATATATATATATATATATATATATATATATATATATATATATATATATATATATACTAGCGGGGGGGTATCCGGCTTTTCACAGGTGTTTATAGGTGTGTGTGCTCGGACGAGGGGGGGGTAATAAAAACATAGGAATAAGCGAAGTAAATATTTTTAAATAATAAAATGTTAAAACTTTAAAAAATCGAAAAAACACCCCCAAAAAAACAAACGTAAGGCAAACGAACGATGTTAAATGTAAATGTCTGAAAAACAAAGAGAGAAAACGCGAATGTGATGGAAAAAGAAAACAGAAAAACGAATGTTAAAACTTCTTTACAAAATCTAAAAAATAAAAAAAACCCAAAAAACACGTGAAAATGGCTTAAGTGATCCTGTTTCAATATTAAAATTTAGGAGGGTGCCCGGCGTTGCCCGGGTGTTTTTGTGTGTGTGTGGTCGGGTGTGGGTGGGGGGTGTTAATGAAAACCTAAAACAGAAAAACGAACGTTAAAAAATCTGAAAAACACGTGAAAAATGGCTTAAATAACCCTGCTTAAAATTAAAATGTTAAAAATTGAAAAAAAACCCAGCTCACACCACGATTCAAACCCAAGAACCAAGCTCTAACCAACTGAGCTAAGACGACGTCGCCGAAATTCTGTCGCTTTTTCAAATATTTAAAAGTAAATCAGGTTACGACGTCGTATGACGCATGCGTAAAGCGAATTAATCATGTGAGGACGGTTTTTGCTTAAACCACCCCTGTAGAAAAGTGATGATTTTAGGGTGAAAAAAATTAACGTTTCTGGCCAATTTTTCGATATTTGTCGGGCGAAGGTTGGAAGTTTAAAATGATACCGATCTGGCGAAAATCCGTGATCCGTGTGGAAAGTTTTTGCGGCACAAACAAACACGCAAACACACATACACACGCACACATTTTCGCTTTTATATATATAGATAATTCTTCGAGAAAATTCGACCTATTCCATCAACAAAATATCTATTTGCTTTTATATATTTCATATTTCAAGAACAGCAAAGGAAATACACATTTAAAAGATAAATTTTTATGTGCTGCAATATAAATTTGAGAAATGTGTTTGTTTGTCGTAATACGCTTGCCTACGGAGGCCTATATGCAAGCATCCCAATAAGTATGTTTCGGAAAGTGCATCTGGTTGTGACACAAACAAAAGTGGGGTTGAAGTAAGGAAGAATAAAAAGCAATATCATAATAGATAGATAAATATATAGATACATAAAAAAGGGTTGAAAAATGAACGTGTCAGATTATATTCCAATCAATTTTATGGAGGAATCCAGAGCGAATTCGGTTTGGAAAGGATTCATTGTTTCATAACAATAGTGAAATTTCTTTCTCAGACATGATGTAACTCCTGGGCATTTTAAAAGCAAATACAATATTTTTCTTCCTTCAAGCATAGATGGTTTTGTTTCCTTTCAGAATTTTTTAATGACATTTTTTCTTAGATCCACGTTTCGTTCAGCACAAAACTGCATTCTCCGCTTTGCGAATACAAAACGAAATCAATGTCGTCGACGTGACACGATTCGTGTTATCTGACTCAATATATTCAGTGAAATCTTACAAAATGACAAGAACCAAAGTTGACATAGAATATCCCTTTTATTTTCTTATTGAAATATACTTTTTGAGTCAATACTCCGGTGACAATATTATAAAAGTGATTCAGGAATCGAACAAATACTTATGAACACAAACTAAATTTGAGCTATAATTTTTTTCATAATGAACTCAGAAAGAAATATAAACCGTGATACTGGCAAAGTGGTTAAGGATGGGACTGAAAACTTGGGCGCCTGTTTCGAATCGGGCTCTTTCCAAATAAACACTTTCCTTTTAACTACACATATTCTTGTGTCTAACATTCTGAAAAGAATGTAATAGCTTCACCGTATATGGTTTTCGATTATCAAGTAGTAGTAGTCACTGGTATATGTAACTGTAAAATCGCAGTCCTTCAAATTATTTCTACTCAATATTATGGAAAAAAATAATACCTCCTTTTTTTAATGGTATTATTCTGTTTCATGTGTCCGTTTTGTAAATGCTTATTTTTAACGCCGTTAGTTATATTAAAATCCATGTCAAAATAAAAAATAAAAACTTCGTGCAGCTGTGAGATATTCGGTACTGACTTTCCTTTATAGCCGCACTTGCACGCATGCGCAAATAAAGCAACGGCACTAAAAGGCCTGAAGAGCGATATCGCTTCTCGCAGCGACGATGAAAAGAAAATTAAAACCTGTTACTATTTAAAAAAAAAGGAAATTTATTTTTAAAAAATAGTCTTATTTACAAAGACTTTTTTATATTATTAAAAATGTGTGTAGCAAAATGTAAATACGACTATTTTTTTAATCCGCAAACTTATAACTTTGTAATTTAATTTGTCAGCAGACGCAAAACAATTTTATAATTAACTTTTCAGAAGAAATGAAATATTATCATGTTTTGTATCCTGCACGCAAACAAACTAAAAAAACATTATTTTGTTTGTATTATTTACATCGTTCCAACTATTGTTTTTATTCCCGTTGTATTTCTCACAATGTTTCGACCGATGTAACCTCTCACCGTCTTAAGGTGGATTCACAGTGGGTGATGTATGTCAACGGTGAAAGACGAGTACACTCGTTAGAAACTGAAAACGCAAACAGCGCCAATTTACTTGTTATTTTAATAAATATGGGCCCGTTCCATTTTATTTTGGTATGACGTTTGTATATATTACGATGAGTATTGATAATCATTTTTTTGATTATTTTTCCATAAAAGTTATAAATACAAATAATGCAAAAGAAAGTATCTTATTTAGAAGCAGGTTTTGTAATCGCATATTTTTTAATTATAACAATTATTTTTTGTTATCGTAATTAAACTTATAAAAAGATTTATGAACAAAATGTATTTTCCTATTGCTTTCCGTTTGGTATGATGTTTGTATATTTTTGAGATGTGGATTCATAATTATTTTTGCATGATTTTCCATGAAAATTTATAAATACAAATAATACAAAAATAATTATCAATCCTCATCTCAAATATATGCAAACATCATACAAAACGGAAAACAATGAAAATAAAACATTTTATTTAGAAATATTTTTATAACTTTTATTTCAATAACAACAAATGTTTTAAGTAAAAATGTGCGTGTTATAACATGTGTTTGTAAATCAGACTGTTTTTTTAATCACGCATAATTTTTATTTGTATTAAATTTGTTCGCAGACGGAGACAGGGCGTTAGCAATTTTTAAAAAAAATTAAAACTATAAAGGAGAAATCTTTTTCCGACTACGACAATATTAATTTTATTCCAATCTAGACTACGCCTTGATGGGAAGCTACATCAAATCCGATTTTAATGTGCCTGCGATGAATATCTAATCTGTACCCCATATTCTTAAAATAAAGTTTTCTCGACATTAACAACCGACATTGTGTCATACTTTATTCCTGTGGAGAGACAAGTATATACCACTGTTTATTTTAATAAAATATCATTTGTAAATAGATTTACAAGGTAATTTATTAATTTTTATATGATTGTCCGTCTGTTTGTTTACGGAAAATGGACAATCTCCCTTTCTTATTCCGTCATTTCTTAAAAATATAAGACAATACTTTTAAAGAAAAAAGTGTTGCGTATTATCATTTTCCGTTTACTAACAAGTTTTATGGAATAGTTTAAAAATGCACGCATTTATGAATGCAGCCTTCGCACTGATTTTAGCCACGAGCCGTCACTGTCCATGAGTTATGCCTAAAATTTAAACTACAATTTATGCCCAACATTGAATCTTTTTCTTTATTTCTGTAAATATGAATAGACTTACTTAAAAATTACTATCTGTTCCGAGGCTGGATCATAATAAACGCATAGTCACCCGGAAGTGCACGATCATTTTACGTTAAATTCATATACAAAAGTAACCCCTCACTCTAAAATTAAAGTATTATTTTTGCTATATACTGTATATACGGCCGGTTTTAATATAATCGTCTAAAGCAGAAGAATGTCTTAATTATTCCGAGTAAGATTAGAACAGTTTACAAGGCTTCAATAATAGCGATTGTAATTATTTTAGAAATCGACATTCTTAATTTATAGATTGTTCTACTCGCTATGAGGAGAGGATTATTTCGACGGAGCAATATATGCTGCCATATCAATTCCGTCTTATGAGGTCCATTGCACTCTTTCCAATTTAAGGAATAAAAGTAATTGAACTAGAGCCAATCACCAGAGAATAATATACTGCAAGATGAATAAAGAATATCTCTGAGTATTGAATGTGTTTACCATTCAAACACGATAAAACGGTGGAAGGTAAGAAAAAATAAGCCACCATCCTAAAGGAGAACTCTGTACGCTTAAGAATTGCTGGGGCAACTATCACGATTGTCCATGGTTAAAGTGTATCATACAGTTAAGAATAAAATAAAAATGTCACCCCAAACTATTTACACTAGGCTTGAGTGGGTCGATTAAGTATGACTACACAGGTCCAATAAATTAGCCCGAGAGATAAAACGGATTACTATAAGAAAGAGATACAGGAATATACTATTTTACAAATTGATCTCATACAATTGTATTAAAAAATAGCAGCTGGTGATGTGTTATCAATACGGCTAAGACAACAGCATATTCTTTCCATTGTGTTGACTCTTGAGTGAATATCCGTTATTATATATAGAGTGGTGTGGTTCTAGGTTGAATAACTGTGTCGGATATTTACTCGAGAGTCAAAACAATAAAAAAATATTCTGTTGTCATAGCCCTAGTTATCAAATAAAATAGGCTGACTATACATTACCATAATGTTTAATGTCGTTTTTTTTTTACGTTAGAAATACTGTGTTCGAATGTGACGTAAGACATTTTTTTATTGTATTCCAAAGTACAGGAATCAGCTGTATAGCATTTGATTCGAGTGCAAATAAAACTAGGATCCACATATTGATCAGGTACAAACGTGTAGCCATTCGGCGGTATAATGACACAGGAATTATGGAAGAACATTATGTTTACTAAGTCTAACTTGATTTGCGATATTGTATTCTAAGTACATTTGGACAATTTTAAATGTATCTAATTATGTGTGTTTCGAGTTTATTATACTTTTTCGTATACACATATCTGATCTACAATAAGCAAGGATTTTCTTCATACAAGCAACAAGACAGTGGCTAAAATAGCTAAAGATTTTAATTCATATACTAATGTGTTGTGTCAACAACGCTCCAAAACGCGTATAAGCTAGCATGTATGTATTTTATTAGTTTTTGCTATTAAAGCAGCATCACGCAGTGAAATTGTTATTATAGCTTATTTTTCGTACGTGTCCGTACAGATTGCATCCTACCTATCAATGTGTTTGTTTTAAAGCGACTATTATAACAAGTCGGTCGCTTTTCATTATTCCACTAGAAGTATACATACCGGCCATAGATGTAGCTGGATTTTTCTCACATTAAAAAAAAACAGCCTTGTGTCTAACTCTGCGCTTGTGAGGACTGCAAGTAGAGCTGGGTTGTGAATGAGATAAGTTTACCATTCCGCAAGGTCAGGCAGATTAATTAAAGAGACAATTTCAATTAGTTGTGTTTTCACTTGACTCAGTCAGGTTGTCACACCAGTTTCCATTATATCATCAGAGTTACGTGACGTGAGCCTGTTCGGTACTAGACGAGTGACCGGTTTTGAATATCAAGCGATGTATAGAATTGGAACAAGAACAATATGCATTTATATCTTACAGCATTTTTGTGATAGAGACTCGTTATGTCTAGAAAGACGTACAGTATATGCCTTTTTTTATTTTACATATGCAAATTTAAAATAAATATTTTTAAAAACTTATTATTCGGTTAAATGGTTTCACTTGATTTTTCTGAGTTCATAAAACGTATATGAATGAAATAAGCAGCAATTTTTTCGACGTAAGTAAACATCAGTTGGACTTTCTCTGATTTTCATTCATTGATCAAATCTGAGTTGATAAATGTATTCATTTGAATCTATATAAAACATTTAAATGTGATTTTTATTTGATAAACTATATGTGAATATATCTTTCATGAGTTAAATTTTGCTCTCTTTTTTTTCTTTTTCAGGTAAGAAATTTTTCGAATGCATTATTATCACATATTATTCACGCCTGCAGGTAAGATAGTCTCCCTTGTATTTATCTTTCCATATATATATATATATATATATATATATATATATATATATATATATATATATATATATGAAATAAAATGGAGGTGAAAGGACCTGAATACTCAACGTTTCGCCCGATTTATGCGGGCTTTTTCAAGAGTGATGGTCATTGACGAGAGAGTCGGAAGATTTGGGGCTATATATAATGATGGGGGAGAGCAGCTTTTTTCCTTATGTAAATTAGATGTCTATATGCATATATACATTTTATGAGAGAAAATAAATTAGAGTAAACTAGCGTAGTTGATTACGTCTAAAAGTTAAAATATCGTAAAGATTTAAAAGATTGCGTCTGGAAATATAACTGTGATAGATTAAGTAAAGAAAATGAAACGAGGGAGTGTTTTTTTTTATTAGAGATAATTGAATTTGGATAAAATAGCGTAGAAACTGTAGATGGGTGTCTAAAAATAAGAATAGGAGTTGATAAAATGAGGTCTAAAATACACACACACACACACACACACACACACACACACACACATATATATATATATATATATATATATATATATATATATATATATATATATATATATATATATATATTAAAGGGTCCTTCAGTCTTAGACAGACTAAGGATACCCACGAAGGGTTACCTGCGTGTGATTTTTTTTGTGGCAGGACGTGCGCAATCTTACACCTCTCTTGAGACGACATTGTTAAATACCAGTGGTAAGTGAAGTACTGGACGACTGGAAACAAATACCGAGGTAAGCGGAGAGCACATAGAGCGCCTAGAGTTCCCAAATGGTCACCCATCTGATACTAACCAGGCTCAACCTTGGTTAACATCGGTGATCTAACGAGAACCGGTGTGTCAACTCGATTATGCCGTATATATGGACTTTGAATAAGAGATAAGTTTACCATTCCGCAAGGTAATGCAGAATGATTAAACGATTTCAATTAGTTGCGTATACGGCATAATCGCGTTGACACATTTTTTTATTGCCATTATTTTTTATCCAGAAATTAGCTTATCAGGTCTATAGCAGCGTGAAAGAGCTAGTATATCTACTTGCAAGACCCTGTTCTAATGTTTACCTTTGGGATTTTTTACAGTAATATTATTATGGCTTAATGTCGTGGTTGTTTGTCACATTTTTATATGAATATCTATCCTTTCTTTGATCACAACATAATACAATATTTGATGTATGAATTAATTTGTTTTTATGTGATTAACATATTTATATGTGTATTGTACTCTTTTAATTAATATACTTATTTTATGGTTATTTTATTTATTTACATTTCCTGTAATATAAAATACTGAAATAATTTTGTTTTTTACGTAAATTAGTTTTATAGTCTAAGTTGGAGTCTTAAATTAGTGCTTATAAGTTATTAATTTTTTTTACATGGAGAATCACCTCTTTTCAAGGCCCGGAAGCAACTCGGGGACAAGGGTTATTGTGTGTACAATAATCAATGGGATAATATCGTAGTAATAATTGATATTAGAGATTTGATAAAGTGTCTTACTTAAGGGGGTCATTAATCAGGAATTTGTTTATGTTGGACTTGAAGACATTCAAGTTGTAGTCAGGTGGGAAACAGGCAGATGGAAGAGAATTCCACAGGCGTGCACTTCTCAGGAAGAAGATTTGTTCATGGAATCTACGTTTTGATTTAGGCACAGATAAACAGTGGGAGAAATTACTGACAGTGGTTTTTGTCATTAATATATAATTATTAATTACATTTTTTTTCATTGATATATAATTATTTATAAAAATATTTTCATTAATATATATTTTATACTAATTTTATTAGATATACTAGAAAATGTACTAGACGTTATCCGGTTACATTAAATCCTTTTAAAAAATGAACTAAAAAACGGAAAGAAAACTGAGACATGTGTATGCGAGTATTATTAGTTTTTTTTTTTTATAAAAAAGGTCACCTCTTATAAGTAAACAACAAATAATCGAGCTGGGATCGAAATCCAAAGCTAAATATAGTGAAATAAGTTAGATAACTATTAGACCAGCCTTACACTATTTGTAAAGCGTTTTCAAACCTACTTATTCGTAACATAATATGTACGATCTGCGCAGCCGTAGAACACATAAAAATCCGATTACCTCTAAGTACTAATTTTTCAATTTGACTTCTTTGCAGCTTTTTTAGACGGATAAAAACTGATCAGACAGTTTACTACATTTCTTAATAGCCAATATACCATATATCAATGAGTATATAGGTTGATAGTTGTTCTCATACACACACAGTATCACTTGTATAGATATATAGACTATTATTTTATTATTAATATTATTATTGTTATTATAGCTAGTATAAAAGCAAGCTACGTATATATATATATATATATATATATATATATACATACATATATATGTATATATATATATATATATATATATATTGGATTTGAGGTATTACTTATTGAAAACTGAATTTATCAAATGTATATATATATATATATATATATATATATTATAGTGTTTTTTTTTTATTAATCAGTTTATTTTTCGATCGACAATAAGTGGTTTTGACATTGTATTTATTTGACCTTAGTTTCCACTTCAACAAATTATGAGATCTTTAATTATTAAAACTGTTATTCTCCCCTGTGTGATATTTAACCGAATTTTTATTCAAAGCTTAATAAAAATTGCTTCTCTTTATATTTTTGTTTTATTTTTATTTTGTTCACTCTCGATTTCTTTATTCCCCGATCAAAAATGCCCAACTCTATTTCAATAAATCGCGTGAGTACCGTTGTGAATGTATATTTTAACGCAAACTAAGGTCTACGTCATGGAACGAAAATCGATACAAACCAATAAAAAAAGATTTTTTTCCTTTTTTTGTCCATATAATCCCTTTACATCGATTGGTCACGCTTCGCTCGGAAATATAATTTTCAGCACAAAATGTTGGGAAGCAGTGCATACATATACTTCTACATGCTTACTATAAAGTTTTTTTTACATTTTCACCCCAAACAAGGCACATTGTCTCTTTGGTGTAGGCGGCTACTATCAAGGGCAACTACTACTGGGATACTATGTTGGGATTTGGGCAGCAAGATGTCGGTTCACGTTACACTTGAACTTCTGCATGTCAGTACAGTTGGGAAAGCAGGGACCTGGAATGGAATTCCAGAGTCTAGCGGTTCTGGGGAAGAAACTACTGCAGTAGAACGATATTTTACCTCCAGGGATCTCTACTTTGTGGGGATGGGGTTTAGCTGCCTGTCGGATTTGTCGAGGGTGTCTACGTCGTGGGGGCACAAGTGTCTGCAATTCGTCAGAGCATTCACCATTAAAATACTTGTAAAATAAGCAGAGGGATGCAATACTTCGTCGATGGGACAAAGGCTGAAGCTTAGATGTCATTTATGGACCTATCAGATTGGCAACACTCTTTTGAACCTTGTCTAGGAGCGAGAAACTAGTAGCAGATGCACCAGCCCAAATGTGACAGCAATAATCCATACATGGGCGAGTGGTGGCCTTATAGACTTACAGGATACTTTCGGGTGTTAGTAGTTTTCTAGCACGTTAGAGAGAGCCTACCTCCTTCGCAGCGGCCCTGGCAATGCGTTCAATGCAATTGTTCCAACTCATGTTTCCTGTGAACGTTAGGCCAAGCAGTTTGAAAGATGTTCTCTCGGATAAAGAGTCACTGGGCATTGCTATTGGTGCCAGAGAAGGTTTTCTGTTGTTATTGAAGGAAACCAGTTTAGTCTTGGCAGCATTGAATGTGACCATCCATTTTTGTCCCCATTCCACTACAGAGTGGAGGTCATCCTCTAGTGTTTTTGTCATTTCTTTAGATATGTGTTCATTTATTTTTCCTGTCATGCCTTAAAGAGTGTGGTCTCATCAGCATATATACCCATCTCTGAGGCAATTTTGTCGGGGAGGTCATTAATGAATATTAGGAACAATAGAGGTCCAAGTATAGACCCCTGAGGCACTCCCGCATTTATATCATATTGTTTAGCTGTACGACCGTCGAGGACAACCTAGATTTTTCTCTTATCTAAGAAGGATTTAATTATGTTAAGTATTTTACCAGTGATACCGTATGATCTAACTGAAGAGACCCTCATGCCATACCCTGTCAAAAACCTTAGATATATCTAGAGCTACCGCTCTGCCATCCTCCGCTTTGTCCAGTGAATGGTATATACGTTCAAAGATTACAGTGAGGATGCCTGCTGTGAAATGGGCTTGTCTAAATCCATATTGTTTGTCAGTCAGAAGTTTAGCATCTGTAAGGTGATTGACTAGAGCATGGTTAATTATGGTCGCAAATATTTTGGCGAAAAGTGGGAAGAGGCTAATGGGGCGATAATTTGATGGGTCAGTTCTCTCGCCAGAATTCTTGAATACTGATACCATAGAAGCATTTTTCCAACAGCCCGGAAATCCGTATCATTTTGTACGTTGGTTACGTTGGTGGCAATGCCTTATTACGCTCATGTTTGGAATTCTTTTATGACATGTATGTAGTATGCTTCATTACGGTCTTTATTTACTCAAACATAGATATATGAGAAAATTGTGGTCAAAATCGTTTTGACAGGTTCGTTAATTTCAAGCAAAAAAGATAGTAAAATGCTTACGCTACAAGTCACACTAAGTTTCTTTATTAGGTGGCAGACTTATAATTAGTAGTGAGGCAAGTAATTTTTAAAATTATTTTAAATGAGTGAAACACTTACAGAAACACATTTTGAAGTTCAAAAAAAAGATGTCGATCAAATCTTATATTAGGATAAATAAAACTTTAAAACGCATTTAGAAAATGAATAATGAAATGTATTTTTTTAGTAAACAATCAATTGTACATTTCATCAAATCTTCATTAATCTTTCTCGGAAAGATGGGATACTGAAAAATTTTCGTTTTCGTCTGGATTGATAATGCCATTTCGTTTGGAAAAAATATTCTCGTTTTTTCTAATATGGTTTACAATTCAAAACAGCGAACTGCTTCTATCATGTTAGTGGAAATGCTCATCCCTATAACTATACTTGCCATAACCAATACTTACGGAGTACGGTAGTATCGCATCGTTGTGCTATAAAAGGTATTTCTACGACATACATATTAAAAAATACAACAAACATCGTTCCCCTCTCTCCACTTCTCTCTCTCTTTTTCTGTCTTCCTCTCTCTCTTCCTCTCTCTCTCTCTCTCTCTCTCTCTCTCTATATATATATATATATATATATATAATGCAGATTTTCACTTACATAAGCGGACTTTCTGCTAGAAAAATATATTTGTATATATATATATATATATATATATATATATATATATATATATATATATATTATACTAGCAAAAGTACCTGTCGTTGCCTGGGTTCAAAAACAACCTACAGAAAATGGACTTTGATTTATGAAAGTATGATAGGTTATGAAAAGGAAGGGGTGTAAATAGATAGCTTTGAATTTGGGGGTATCAAAACCAAAGCAAAATATGGTGAAAATAAAAAAAAATAGATAAACCCCATAATTTATTATACCATACCTGTTCACACTGAAACACTTATCACAATATTCTGTGAATCTATATTTAAAAAAAAACCTTGTTACACTTTGTGACATATTTCCATTCTATTGAGGTCAGGCGCGAACGAACTCCCCATAATTTTATTCTACCATATTTCTTCAAACTGAAACATAATTATCAAAGTATACTTACGCAGATAGATATGAAAAGTCTTTATTAAAGTATGTGCCAATTTCTATTCTATGGAGACCAGGTGCGAACGCAGCCCCCACAATTATATTATGCCATCCCTATTAAAGTTAAAACATACTTATCAAAGTCGTATTATGGACACCTATATCAAAAACCCTTGCAAACGTTTTTTTTTTCATTTTTTATTTCCATACTTTGGGGGCCAGGCACGCACACAGACCCCACAATTTTTATGATCCACCGTTCTGCCAGATCAAACATACCCATTCCTGATCCTCGATAGATCTTTTATCATTATATGTAATTAGTTTGTAAAATAGTCAACCATATAGGAGCCTATTCGTGACCACACACGCACACACTCATACATACACACAGACGTTTAGCTTTATATTATAGATATATCAAATATATATTAAAAATAATGTATAATATTAAATAATAATCAATGTTTATCTATTTATAATAAAGTATAATATTATATAATAATCTATGTTATAATAAAGTATAAAAATAAATAACAATCTCTGCTTTAATAAAGTAATTATAATAAAGTATAATATTATATAATAATCTATGTTAATTGGCATATAGATTATATAAATATAAAGCGCAGAAAATGCTTAAGTAGATTCAGCACTACAAAGTCAAATAGATAACAGGAAGAAAACCTTGCCACGGATAGTTTAATTAACAATATATAATCTTAAGAAGCTTTCAGTATTTTATTTCAAAACTATAAAAATTAAATAAAAACTAATTAAAATGAACGATGAATTCCAGGAAAAACAAGTTAAATTACACATATAGCAGAGTTATGCCTATGTATGTGTGTAAACGTTCATTAGTTAAAAAATAGTAATAGGTACGTGTTTATTATCCCTTGACATATATTTCTCTATTTTCACTGTCTACATCCATACACACCTGAACCAACTTCTGCAAACAAATATATATATATATATATATATATATATATATATATATATATATATATATATATATGCATATATATATATACATATATATATATATTTAACTACCACAAACCTATATATATATATAACAGCCTCAAACATATATATATATATATGATGATTGCAACGTCTTGTCAGACGAGTGCCACTCCCTCAAACAGTTAAAATCCATGAGCCCAAATACCTGAGGGAGTATCTATACAAAGATGATGTTACAGAGTCTTAGCTTTGTACGACAGCTAAGTCTCTCTCTCGGTTCAAAATGTTGAGATCCAGCAACAAGCAAGAGCAAGATAGCCAGCAACAAATAAAACTGCAGACCAGCTTAATGCGGGTACTGGTCTTCCGCTTTATGTTTTTTTTTAAATCAGCGATTTACTTCTCCTAGAAAGGTTACCTTCACCACGGCTTACGGGAGCCCTCTCCACCCCAATACACATATACACACACACAAATATACATTGTGCTAGTTGGCCGTTGACCCAGAAAAGAGTTCATTCGCCCTTTGGAAGGTCTTGTTTTTAATCCTTCAGGGAGACTAGCCGCCCTCCTCCCCAAACAATCTGGTGGGGAAACCAATTTAGTCGCCGGTGACCCGATCATGAGGCAGGTAGTACTGGGTTACATGGTACCAGTAGCATATGACATGACCTGACATATATATATATATATACATTTTTAAAGTTAAATTCAGAATTTTTTGAAAACACCTGTTCTTTTATTTTCTCATAAGAGTATATGCTACTAATCTGTTTCGTTAGTAATCTTCTATAAACTGTAAAAATATGCTATCACTGTATTTTACATGTAACAAATTTTGCATACTATTCTATCGAGAAAAACGACATTTAAACACAATCTTTACATGTCACAAACAGTCACATTAATACCTCCGAGTTCGAGACTGTATTTCCATTGTTAATAAGGTTTTCATATTTCATTTATTTATTCCTTTTCAACCGTATTTTTGTATTTACAATTTTCCACCGTATTCATTTTATGTAATAAAATTTCCCTCTTCAATTTCTAATCTCCATTTCTTAATTATTATATGTAATTTTTAATTCAATGTATTCTGTGTTTTTATAACTACAATAACTGTTTTTCACTTGTTTTTCTGTCAATACTAAAAAAAGCTGTACTTTCGTATTTATAATAATTCCTTTTCTCTTTTATTTAATCTGCCCCCTAAATGTAGTTCTTCAATTTATTTCTTATTATATATTTTTGTCAATTTAAATTGATCTGTATTAAAAACTACGACGTTTTGAAATGTATTTATCTCTCTGTGAGTAAACATTCTGTTTTGTTCTATATACCCTATGATATCCAAGTAGGTATATCTTATTGACTTTTTTCTAATTTATCCTTTGCTTGGTTATTTTCTTTACGGATTATCATACATGAATATTTGCTGGCTAATTTATGGCTTGTTTTCATGTTATTATGCATAGGTATGTTTCCCCTCTTTCTGCTTTACATTTTATAGTATCTGGCTAAAATTGTCTTTCATTAAATGAGGTATCTTTGTTATCTCTCTTACTTCCTGATTATCTAACTGTCATACTTATGTTGCCTTTGTAAACTATATTGATTTAAAAATCTATTGTTTTCAGTGTTAAAAATGTTTATTCTAACATATGTAAGGTATTTCTCATTATTCATTTCAGTTTTATGTTGTGGATATTGCAGGAGTAGGTTTCTGAGTAATTCATATTTGATTTATATTTTCTATATTAAGCATGAGTTATACTCTAATCTCTTTCTTTCCTTCTCCCTTATATATATTCATGTACTTATCTGTTAAAATATCTTCTGTTTTGTTTTTTTTCTTTTTATTTAGTCTTATCTAATGCAGGATAACAGGAATTTCTTTTTCTGCAAGCATCCATGCACTACAGCCAGACACTTATTTCATAAATCTTCTTTAGATATTAATATGTGATATGATTCAAGGATTCAGAGGTTACATCTTTTTTTAATTATTTGGCTTTTACTTACTAACTATCCCTACTAGGGACTATTTTTTATTTTATATTCAGTCCTATTCCCACGGAGTTCCCTAATCTATTCCCGTAGAGCTGTGTTTGTTATCTACTTACTTTTCCTGACTCTATTATTCGTTTCGTTATTACTACCGTAACCGCTGTTGTTGTCCTACTCATTTGTGTTTATTTCATTATTGTTCTTTAACGCCAATAATGTTAAGTACGTACGGAACCTATCCTTGAATTTGCAATCTGTAGAAATACAGTTTAATGTACATTCACTATTTTATCTATCTTAACAGAAATTATTATTATTTACAAAAATGAAAAATTGAACAAAATTTAAAAAGATAGGTTTAAGGCAACCCAGAACAACATAGTGAAAAGAACTGCAATTGCAGAAATCCAGATAATGGCCCACTTGAAGGGAAATGCTTAACTTCAGATATTGTCTATAAATGCTAGGTCATGACAGAAAAAAGGAGGGAATAGTTGGGATCTATTGTTTGTCAATTTAAATAGAGATTCCGTATCCATCTGACATTCTTCGAGCTAAAGTAAAAATATTATGGAAACGACAAAAAATAACGATAATAGTAGTAATAACAGAATGAATATTACGTTTAAGAAAAGTAAGTAGATTAACAACAGAGCACTACGTGAACGAATTAAGAAACTCCCTGAAAATAGAACTGAATATAAATTTAAATGGTCCTTGATAGAGAGGGAGTGTAGGTATCAACCAAGTAAATAAAGAAAGATGTAACTTCTGTACCCTTGAATCATATCACATATTTGCATCAAAGCAATATTTATTAAATAAGCGCCGGGATGTAGGGCAGATATGCCTGCATGATAATAAATCCCTGGTATCCCGCATTAGACCAGACTAAATAAAAAGAAAAAATTTTTTTAAAAAATACATCTAAACGAATAAGTAAATAAGTATACATAAGGGGAAGGAAAAGAATTAGGGTATAATTTATGCTTAGTACAGAAAATATAAATATCAACAACATGAAACTTAAGTCAATAATGATAAATACAAAACATATAAGGTAAGATTAAACAATTTTTCCAGAAAGGGAAGCGATGGTAAACTCATAAATAGAGACAATACTAGCAACAATAAATTTCTTAAATGGTTACAGCTTTGAAACGCAACCTAAAAATTACTGTTAGATCACTAGGAAGTAAGATAGATAACAAAGATAGATCATATAAATATTGGAATTTTAGCCAGATACTACAGACATCTAAAGGGAAAATGAAAAAATACATAAACATAGTAACATGAAAACAATCGACAAATTAGCTAACAAATATTAATATATTAGTAATAGTAATGGGAAGTTACTAAGCAAAATATATATTAGAAAAAGTAAATTAGAGTGATCTTACCTTGATCTCATAGCACATGCGCAACAAAACAGGATGTTTAGTCACAGACAGATAAACGAATAAATCCCAAAGATATTTTAGTTTTTGATACAGAGGAATTTAAATTCATCATATTATACAATGAAGAATAATTAGAGATTATGTCGCGTTCCGTTATGGGTGAAAACAAAAAAGTGGGGAAAGAAATTAAATAAAGCAAAGTTATGATAATTTTCTAAGATCGTAGAGACTAATCAAGCTCCAATCTAAGAGATATTTCCTCTGGCCTTCTCAAGCGAACGTGAACAGTCTCCAAAGTCTTTATATAGAATGTTGAGTGAGAAAAACTCAGAATTGAAAAAAAAAGTTTGTGTTGAAGTTCGCTGCACATGACGGGTTTTAATAATGGTCAGCTATTGAAGACTTGTATATAATGGCAAGTACGTCCGTTACTCATTCTGATTTTGCTTGGTACGTGCTGTTGGACTCCTCCATCATATCTCAATATTGTTCGACCCACAAAGTTAGCTCCGCAACTACATTGAAAATTGGAAATTACATTATTATTATTATTATTATTATTATTATTATTATTATTATTATTATTATTATTATTATTATTGTTGTTGTTGTTGTTGTTGTTATTGTTATTGTTGTTGTTGTTATTCTTATTGTTGTTATTGTTATTGTTATTGTTATAATAATAATAATAGTAATAATAATAATAATAATAATAATAATAATAATAATAATAATAGCAGCGGGTTAAAACATCTTTTCGGAAAGACGGTATTAAAATCCTCGTAGAGAACACAACACGCACATTTGAAGAAAAATAACATGGTTGCTCCCTTAAGCTGATCTGTTTGGCGAATTTCTTACTTACTGTCTCCAATCACGGTAAACGTGGATATATCTTACATTTATTCACTGTATATAACTATATAATAAAAGGCAGTCGGCTGGCCTATGTGTGAAGTCCGGCCACTAAATTAATATAAATCCTCTTAATATCGTTTATCCTGTACTTAGCTTTATAAATGTTAAATTTCCTTGTGATTTTCGTGGTGGTTGATAGTGGTCAATGAGTAACATTTCTTGCTAATGAAGTCAAAAGGTGGTTCCGTACCGGGGGGTAAAATACTTTTATCAGCGACTATCGACGTTTTCTGAACTTATGATTTACTCACATAAAATAAATATACGAAAGTATAAATCTATGCGTAAGCTTTAAGTATTTACTTCAAAAGTGATCAATACGTAGGTAGAGCTAGTTAGTAATTTACAAAATATATATAGCGATTAAGCTACACTGTATATTCCGCGTTTCATCCACTCTAGGATTCTTCAGGCTTATGCGCATTTCTCTTCCATTAACAGAAAACAAAAAAAAATTGAAGTTTATCATCTTAAAAACAGATACTACACTTTGATTTTGGCCCTTATATATAATTATTGCAGGCTAAAAATATTCAAAGACAAATGCCATAGATTTTACGAGGTGTATCTACTAATGTTCCCTGTACCTTTATTTCCATGCAAACAAACATGTTTTAAAGTCACTACACAATTCAACTCATGTGTTGAAACAATTGTTAATAAAAACAATCGACTCTTATCGAGCGGCGGACTTTTTTCTTTCAGGAAGTGATATTCTCAAATGACGAGGGAAAACGAACTGTACAGTCTATTAATACTAGGAATTATATTTTTAAACTATGATGAAAATTAACAGAAGAAGAAAAATGTGATAGGAAAAGTGGGTACATTGACGCCACCCGATTTTTAATCAGCTAAAATAAAAAAGCCAAACCCATCAGACAGAACGATGGAAAGGTGAAATTATGATTGCATGAAAATTCATATGTTTACTTGTTTCCACACTTGTTTATTAATGTTTTGTGTTTTCTTAGACAATAAATATTTAATATGCGATATTTACTTTTATGTGTTTACGACATTAACTTTATTTTTATTTTTTTTATTGTCGTTTGTTGACAAAACTATATTTAAAAGCTATTACATCTCGGGAATATCAAAAGTTACAAATATTTTTTAAAAATTCGCTTGATCGGAACTATGAAAACTATTATATCTATGAGAAATTCATATTCATTTAAACTTTAATCAAAACTAAATATTGATCATATATATATATATATATATATATATATATATATATATATATATATATATATATATAGGTGTGTGTGTGCGTGTGTGTGTAGAAAGTGGTATATGGTGTATACTATGCAAAAGCTATATATTATGCAAGTACATACACATAGAAACGTTCTTTTTATATTGTACATCGCATAAATGTCTTTTGAGATATTTAGAATTTCCCCTGAAAAATATATTATTTTTCTAGTGCAAAACAGAACAATAATAGCATCGAACCAAGACAATGGTAATACCACATTTAAAATATTTCATCAGTTCATTATATTTAAATTATTTGAATGTTCGACAAAAATATAAGAACGCCACTAGGTTTTCAGATTTGCTTCCCCGACTGATGATTAACTACTAAATGCTTAGGAGAGAGGCAATAATATGTACATTTTTTTATTTTTGGTATGACTCCACCGATAGCTGAACATATGCCTTCCGACTCACTATCAAACAAGCTTACTAATCTATAAGATTAAGTACATTATTCTTTAACATAATTTCCCTGGACAACACTATTAAGTATCTTTACTTTTTCTCTGTACATCTTCGATCGGAACTGATTAATTAATTACATTTAATCTTATAGAGAACATATCCTTACATTATACCGAAAAGTTGGAACATACCATCGAAAAAAATGTGCTGGCATATTTACGAGAGGAAATTCCTACTACTCTTTGAAAAAAAATACCGAATTGTGTGTATGTAACTTGTTAAATATTTATTTCAGATTAAAATTTAAAACGTTAATAAGGCATTCTTTTCAGTAAATCAAAACTAAATTATTGAATAGAAAGTTGTTGCAAAACAGGTGTATTTTAAAATTACAAAAATGTAATAGATTATTCTTAAACCATCAGCATTATAGTAGGTCTTAAATATAGAACAAGTAATAGTTATAACAAAGTAAATAAACATGTTAACGGCGAAAAAAGGCATTATTGTGTATGCGTTCCCTAACTTGGTATATACATAAATATAAGGCAATATATATATATATATATATATATATATATTGCCTTATATTTATGTAGTTCCCTAACTTGGTATATACATAAATATAAGCCAATATATATATATATATATATATATATATATATATATATATATATATTAGCTTATATTTATGTATATACCAAGTTAGGGAACGCTGTCATAGGAGAACATATTCTCTCCTATGATTGGATTAAGAAATATATAAATATTTCTTATAATATATAAATATGTTTATTGATATATTAATTAAAACATAAAGACGTTTCTAGAATGTTGTTATTCATAAAAATAAATGATAATCGGCGTCTATAAATATAAAAGGCGTAAAACGCCTTTTTGTTCCTTTTTTGAGTCTCTAGAAGGTTCCAGGAAGTTCCTTTTAAAACTCATATAAAAGAAACGCTATTGGTGGGTAAAGTCAGTTCGTGACATATTTTGGGATGCAAAAAGAGGCAACCAACGTCCGAATTCCGGCTTCCACATAAGGCCGTAAAAACAAAAACCTCACTGAAGAACTGGCTGTCTGGATTCTGGTAAAGTTTTTATTTATTCTTTGAGTTTGTTGACCGAAACACACATACATATAAAAATACACTAAACAAAACATTTCAAAACAATACATTAAGAATTACGATCTTTATGATCTAAGGGAGACAATTTATTAGCGAGTTATCGCCCTTCAAACATGGTAATCTTTTCTTTTGTTTTTTCTTGTTAATTTATTTTAAAATAAATTTCTTTTTCATGAAATCTGTTTCTTTTGTTTTAATTTTATTACATGTGGGTGCTGATAAATCCCTAGACCATACGAGCTATGATCGGCACACATATGTAATAAATGGGGGCTTGTAAAAAAAAAATCCATTTATTAAGTTAGTCAACAACCTTCCGATGAATATATATACAAAAGGAAAATTTATACCAAACTAAATAATAATAAAAAAGATTCGTTCTTTCTTTCTTTACTGAGATAATGACATAATATTTATTATTAGCTGTGCGCTATTCAAAAAAAACAATTAATAAAATACAAAATGTCTACCTAATGTTATTAAGAAATAAAAAAAATTAAATTAAACTAAATAAAACAACAAAAACATATACATATATATAGATTTATATACAATAACAAAAACATTGATTTGCTTACGTAATTTCAGATAAATAACAAAGTAAATAACATGTGAAAATATTTCAAATAAAAAAATAAAACAATCTGGCCAAAAAGACGCTAACCTACATAAAAAATTAAAATGTCTATTGAATGACATTGTACTATTTTATAAACAAATGCAAGGGAGATAACTATGTTATCAAAATAAAAAATAAAAATTGTTCACCGTGTCAAACAAATGCAGAAAAAATAAAAATAATAAAAATTAAAAATAAAATTAACAAACAATATAGCATATAGATATATGTTAAATTTATATCGAAGTGATTACGTAATAAAAAAAATAAATAAAATAAAATAAAAATAAAAAAATAAAATAAAAACAGACAAAAATACTATCGGAAACTCAGACGCTTTCAAATTTTTTTTTCCAACAGAATCTAACGGAAATAACTACATTATTCAAAATAGTTGTTAACATAAGGAAACAGCGTTCCATATTCGGTTAAAAAAATAATTAAATATAAAATATAAAATTATAACATAAAATGCCTTTCTCGGTAGAAATTTTTTTAGGTTCCAAAACAATAAAAGAATACTTCTTTAAGTTAAAAAAATCCGAACTATTAGATATCGCTTATTATGTCGAATTGGATATGAATCTGAATATGAATAAATCTGAAATGGAAAATATAATCGAGACAAAACTCATAGAAATAAATTTGTTAGACCCTCATAGTTAAAAAAATACAGGACAGTACTCTACGGTTACAATTAGAAGTTAAAAAAATTAGAAATAGAAAGTACTGAAAGAATGGAATTGCAAAGAATAGAATTAGAAAAAATGAAGCTGGAATTGCAATCCAGAAACATAAATTCCTCACCAATTAATTCATCCTTCGACGTAGGACGATATATAAAACTCGTACCACATTTTAATGAAGCAAGAGTATTTCCCTCATTTTGAAAAAATAGCAACAACGTTAGGATGGCCGTATGAAAATTGGCCAGCACTTTTACAATCGGGACTAAGGGGATGAGCTGCCGATATATATTCTGCATTAGACAACGAGGATTCCTCAGATTATGAAACTATTAAAACTGTCATACTAAATGCATACGAATTGATTCCGGAAGAGTACAGGTTAAAATTCAGGAATTTAAAAAAAAATTGAAAATCAAACTTTCGTTGAATTCGCCAGACAAAAAACGGACTTATTTCATCGATGGCTTAGAGCAAAAAAGGTAAATGGGGACTTTGAGAAATTAACACAACTAATATTATTAGAGGAATTTAGCAGATGTGTCGACAAAGACACACGATTGTACCTAGACGAAAAAGATATTAGAAACATAAATGACGCTGCGATACTCGCAGATACTCATGAGGTAACTTTACGAAAACGTTACGAAAAAACAAACCTGTCTCATAAGCATTTAGATGGTTACTCTTATAATAAATCCTCAATAAGGTCTCAAACTCATAATTTTTCTCGCAATAATAACATTCGTAACAGACAAAAGCCTTTCCCAACTGATTATATAGTTAAATGTACTTACTGTGGTAGACGCAATCACCTGATATCTGAATGCAGAATAAGAAAAAGAGATAACGAGTCCAATAGAAACTACAAACCCCACGCATTCGCAAACACAAGAAAAATCAATTCTTTCCCTCACTCATCTCTCCAGAGTTCAAATGAATTTAAAAATAATACAGATTCGATCATGCAAACTTATAAACCATTCTTATCCGATTGCTGCGTTTCCACAGGTGACATTAAAAACACTACTCCTATACAAATCCTAAGAGACACAGGGGCGTCCCAAACACTTTTACAAAAAGACATTTTACATCTATCCAATTCTACCTTCACGGGAGAATACGTCCTATTACAAGGTATCGACTTAAATTCTACAAAAATACCTCTACATAAAATATATTTACAATCTAGCTACATAAACGGTTTTGTTGTAGTTAGGGTTCTTCCCACCCTACCAGTAAAAGGTGTCTCCTTAATCTTAGGGAATGATCTAGCAAACGGTAAAGTTATAACAAATACGATAATTACAGATAATATAGATTTAACAGACACAAATGAAGAAAATAACAACTTATATCCAATATGTGTACTCACTCGAGCTAGAAAAAATAAACAACTGCTAGAAAACCACAACACTTCATTGCAAGACACTTTATTAAAATTAAACGAAACATTTATAGCGCACGACCTAGAAAAATTAAATAATAACAATAAACATTTAGATATTAGCACTGTACGTAATGGAAACACCACAGGAGAATTAAAAAATAATCCTATAAAAGAACAACAAAACGATAACGAACTATGTCTTTTAAAAAGTAAGGCACTTCCATTAGAAGACGCAGAAAAAGAACGAGAATGTTTCTATATGACAGATGGCATCCTCATGAGAAAATGGAGGATAATACACCAAATAGTGATCCTAAAAGTTTACAGAGAGGAAATACTCAATATAGCTCATAATACCCCTATGTCAGGCCATCTAGGTATAAATAAGACACATGACAAAATATTACAACATTTTTACTGGCCGAAATTGAAACAAGATGTAATCGCTTTTTGTAACTCTTGCCACACTTGTCAGATGGTCGGGAAACCAAACCAGAAAATTCCACCCGCACCTCTAAAACCTATTCCAGCTTTCAGCGAACCTTTTAGTAGAGTGCTAGTTGATTGTGTTGGTCCTCTCCCTAAAACAAAAACAGGTAACATCTATCTGCTAACAATCATGTGTGCATCTACCCGCTTTCCGGAGGCAATTCCGCTAAGGAATATTAAGACAAGAACTATAGTGAAAGCCTTAACTAAGTTCTTCTGCTTAGTCGGGATCCCATCATCCATTCAATCAGACCAAGGCTCAAACTTCATGCCTGGGCTATTTAAACAAGTGATGGATGAAATGTCTATAACACAATATCGATCTAGTAGTTACCATCCAGAATCACAGGGAGCTCTTGAACGTTTTCATCAAACACTCAAGTCTATGATACAAAAATTCTGCTTCGAATATCAAAAAGATTCGGATGATGGAGTTCATTTTGTTTTGTTCGCAGCAAGAGAAGCAGTCCAAGAATCGCTTGGTTTTAGTCCGTTTGAACTCGTGTTCGGTCATACAGTAAGAGGTCCTTTAAAACTACTAAAAGGAAAATGGCTTACAAAGCGGAACGATCTGCATCTCCTAGATTATGTTTCCAAATTTAAAGAAAAATTATATTCGGCTTTCACATTAGCACAAGAAAACTTACAAAATTCTCAGGCTAGAATGAAAACTAGATACGATAAAAACAGTAAACACCGTACTTTCCAAATAGGAGATAAAGTACTAGTATTTTTACCAATTCCATCTAATTGTTTACAGGCAAAATATTTTGGACCATATGTCATAAAAGAAAAATTTAATGATGTAAATTACATTATACACACCCCAGATAGGAGAAAGAAAAATAGGTTATGCCACATCAACATGTTAAAACCTTACTAAAGTAGAAATGCTACAGCAACAACACGGCCAGTTTTTACTTTGAAAACTATTTCAGATATTGACACAAGCAAAACACCTTCGGACACTGAAAAAACTTTTCTTAAAGAAAAAGAAATAGGTCATTACAGTAAATTAAACAACTCCGAAATCCTACACAATCTAAACAACAAACTTATACATTTATCTTATGAAAACAGAAAAGATGTATGTGCTTTGGTCAATAGATTCAAAGATCTTTTTTCAGATGTTCCTAGGAAAACTACAGCAGCAATACATAATGATGTCGTGGGCAATGCAGAGCCCATAAAACAACATTTCTACCGACTAAATCCCATCAAGCTCCAAAGTCTTAGAAAAGAAATTAAATATATGCTGGAAAACGACATTATAGAACCAAACAACAGTGAGTGGAGTTCACCATGCATCCTCGTGCCTAAACCCGATGGAAGTTACAGATTTGTCACAGACTTTCGTAAAGTCAATGAAATCAGCAAGACTGATGCTTATCCAATTCCTAGAATTGCTGATTGTATAGATTCAATTGGAAAATCAAAATATGTCAGCAAATTTGACTTGATGAAAGGTTATTGGCAAGTACCTTTAACCAATGAAGCCAAACATATTTCCGCATTCGTCACACCAGATGGTTTGTACCAATACAAGGTTATGCCGTTCGGAATGAAAAATGCACCAGCAACCTTTCAAAGAATGATGCATTCAATATTACAGGATCTTGACGGATGTGAGGTTTATATCGACGATGTGATCGTTCACAGCAATACGTGGGAAGAACATTTAAAAATTTTAACCCAATTTTTCAGAAAATTACAAACTAACAACCTGTGTATCAATCTCAACAAAACTGATTTCTGCCAGGCAAAAGTCGAATACTTGGGGCATATTGTGGGTCAGGGACAAGTGAAACCCATCTCAGCAAAAGTGGACGCTATTAAAAAATACCCTGCCCCAACCAAAAAAAAAACAACTTATGAGATTTCTAGATATGGCAAGATTTTATAGGAGATTCTGCAAAAACTTTTCCACAATAGTAAGTCCACTCACCAATCTTTTAAAAGGGCTACAAAATATAATTGGACTGATTCCTGCCATAATGCTTTCATTAATATAAAATCAACTCTTATTGAAAGTCCAGCCTTATCAACACCGGATTTCACCAAACAATTTAAATTACAGGTTGATGCCAGTGATGTGGGTATGGGTGGAATTCTCACTCAAGAAGATGAGCATGGCTTTGAAAAAGCTATTGGTTATTTTTCAAAAAAATTCAATGTCTACCAAAAAAATTATTCCACCATTGAAAAAGAGTGCTGGGCCTTACTATCAGCTATACAGCATTTTGACGTTTACATTAATGTGACTGTGCAGCCTGTTTTAGTTCGCACTGATCACAACCCACTGACTTTCCTAAACAAAATGATTAATAAGAACCAAAGTCTAACGAGATGGACTCTTCTTTTACAAGAGTACAATATTATAATCGAACATATAAAAGGTAGCGACAACATTATCGCCGATGCTCTATCTAGAGCATAACCTTGTTTCTTTTCACACACAAAAAAAAACAAAAAACAAAACCATTAAAAAATAAAATAAATTCACACACTCAAGTATTACATATCTAACACAAAAATTATACAAATTAACAAACTGTACAAATACATATTCATCTATTGTAATACTATTATCCATATTTCTCACTTACAAAAAGAAGAACGAACATTGACTAAAAACTTTCAGTACCTTGTATATTTATTGATAATGACATTTTCTTTGTTTGCTTTCACATTCATTTTTTCAGGTACCAGGCCATAGCCAGCCTTGTGAAATTAAAAGTTTTGATATCTAGATATCAAAACTTTTACCTTGAAGGGGGGGGAAGTGTCATAGGAGAACATATTCTCTCCTATGATTGGATTAAGAAATATATAAATATTTCTTATATTATATAAATATGTTTATTGATATATTAATTAAAACATAAAGACGTTTCTAGGATGTCGTTATTCATAAAAATAAATGATAATCGGCGTCTATAAATATAAAAGGCGTAGAACGCCTTTTTGTTCCTTTTTTGAGTCTCTAGAAGGTTCCAGGAAGTTCCTTTTAAAACTCATATAAAAGAAACGCTATTAGTGGGTAAAGTCAGTTCGTGACATATTTTGGGATGCAAAAAGAGGCAACCAACGTCCGAATTCCGGCTTCCACATAAGGTCGTAAAAACAAAAACCTCACTGAAGAACTGGCTGTCTGGATTCTGGTAAAGTTTTTATTTATTCTTTGAGTTTGTTGACCGAAACACATATACATATAAAAATACACTAAACAAAACATTTCAAAACAATACATTAAGAATTACGATCTTTATGATCTAAGGGAGACAATTTATTAGCGAGTTATCGCCCTTCAAACATGGTAATCTTTACTTTTGTTTTTTCTTGTTAATTTATTTTTAAATACATTTCTTTTTCGTGAAATCTTTTTCTTTTGTTTTAATGTGGGTGCTGATAAATCCCTAGACCATACGAGCTATGATCGGCACACATATGTATTACAAAAAAGGCATTATTGTGTATGCGTTCCCTAAATTGGTATATACATAAATATAAACCAATATATATATATATATATATATATATATATATATATATATATATATATATATATATATATATATATATGGGGGATATTCATGTATGATCGATTCTCTCCCATCGATTTCAATGTATAAACTTCTGCCACAACAACTAAGTTGCTAAGAAATCCACAATGATGATTCGTTTATAGTGGTGAAGGCTTTATTTAGAAACAGACACATTTTTAGGTATTACTGCTGACCTTTGTCGGTGCAGATGACTGACACAGGTCAGACTATACGGTAGACCGCAGGTTTTTACAGCATAGTTTATATTCTTATATATATTAATAAATAATTTTTAGTGTGCAGGTCAAATACTTCTGTAAACTTAAAGGCAATAAATCGTAATATTTATATAATGATCCTAAGTAGAAAAGAAGTCAATAAAACAGGTATATAAAATAGAACTTATCATAAAAAAACAAATTATAATGTACAAGAATGTATTATTCGAAAGCGAACTCTGATATAAACCTTAACGATCTATTAGGCGTTACACAGAATGCGTTCTTTAATCAGCGGATAGATTATTGCAAAGTTATTTTCAAAGCGAAGTTATGATTTTGCTGACACTAGCATGAATTGAAACAGCAAAATGTGAAACTAACGATATTTATTGAAGGGAGTTTATGAACTGTAGAAAAGAAATAAATAAGGAATGTAAAAGGCGTAAGGAAGTGTTATTATTTTCCTAAGTTTCCGGTCGAATAAGTATTCTTTGTATATTATAATTGATTCTTTTACTTCCTTCTTATATATATATATATATGATATACATAAATATAGGTATATATATATATATAAAGAGAGATAGATATAGATATAGATATAGATATAAATAAGTACATGTATACATACATGAATTATTATCTACTATTATTTAATCTGTACCTTTGTTCTTATATATAAACATGTATATATATATGTGTGTGTGTGTGTGTGTGTGTGTGTGTGTGTGTGTGTGTATATGTATGTATGTATATATCATAGTAAGATACTCCCAAACTGTTTTGTTAGGTAATCCTTAATCCGTAGATTTTCAAAGGATGCTTATTCTTCTTATCAGGGGAAAACAAAATAAAGCAAAATAATCAGATAGAAATGCTAGATATTAACATTTCTATGCATTTACTAGTTACTACATAGCACAAGTTAAAGATCAACAAGAATTTATTTTCCACGGATAAAAAATAATTCCTTGAGCCTTTTTGCATTCATTTTTGTTTCTTTTTTGCGTTTTAGAAATTCTCTTCAGTAACTGTTACATTTGTTACTTCAATTAATATACATATATATATATATATATATATATATATATATATGTGTGTGTGTGTGTGTGTGGGTGTGTGTTTATATATATAATCTTAGGAAAAGTGAACAGTTGAGGTAAATATATACACATTGCTAACAAGAGATCTATTTGAACTTCGTTCGACTACAAATTAATTTTCACACTTTCGATTAGATTCCGACTGGACATTCGGCATATCTAAAATGCCGATTATTGATTTACAGCGAATTGCGACGATCGATTACCACTTTTATCAGCCGAGCATTAATAATTCTCAAAAGGCACACTCTCGAGTGTTCACGTTTGTTTTGTAAAGAAAAAAAATTCAAGTAAAATTAATTCATCTCGATTAATCATTGGCTTTAGCTGTTCTATTCTCCCAGAAATGATAATGCACATTCTGCAAGTGGTCAGATTTGGGAATTATTTGATAAATTGCTCAGAAATGTGGGATGGAATCAAAGAGAATAGGAAAGAGTTAGAGATAGAGAACTCGCGAGAACAAGAAAGAGAAATAGGAAGAGACAGAGAAAAAGCAAAATGTTGTACAAGAGATAAAGTAAGGCATTTTAAAAAAATTTGGATTTTTTTAATGTTTTGATTACACACATGCACACATTTGTCCATAAAAATACTATGGGAGAAAATTGAAATTAGTAGATTTTTATAAAAAAGATGCTAAGCATTAATATTTGATGCATTATTGCACGCACACACACACACACACACACACACACACACACACACACACACACACACACACACACACACACACTAATTTGAGGTTATTGTTTTCCGGAGGTTAAGTAACCAATGATAATTAACCAGGTTTATACAAGAATGCTCAATCACGAAGTATATCAGGGAATACTCTTTATTTGTTTTTACATAAAGAGTAATATTGCTACACAGACATGAACATGTTTCAGTCAGCTAATTACCAGTAAGTAGAGACCTTTTTACGGTGATACTAAAGCAGTATTTGCAAACTTTGTTTTCGTATAAGCTTTATCGTCTGAATAAGTCTTTTGTTACTGGTAACAATCTGACTGAAACATGTTCATGACTGGAGCATATATCTGCTTGTATAAAAATAATTAAAGTAAATATATATATAAAAGTTCCAGTAGCTTGTAAGATAGTAAATTTTTTATCTTAATTTTTACCAGTGATCTAAATATGTTCTTAATTATTTAGATTTTTAAATACAAGAAAAATGAATCCTAGACGTCCTAATTTAATATTATGTGCAGTTTCCACAATCATATGTATAATGATAACATAAATATATCCAGGATAGACAGCTGCTATTGAAAAAATAGAATACGTTGATCATTTTTCTTGCGGTAAATATGAATCCCAATCATAAACCCGATCCAAACAGTAGCTTTCAAAACAATGTGCTAACCAAGAAATATTAATTAAAAAACAATGCATTCAACAGAATATTACTAACTATTTAGTCACAGGAAGACATTTGACAAACTAAAAATGTTTATGGACGAGTTATTTTAGCTTGAGACAATATACGGAAGTTCAGCGAGTTTGAAATCTCACAGTATCCAGTGTACAAAACTGAAAATACGTATCTCATCTGATCCATGCTGATCTAGAATAAGCGTGGCTATAACATTTAGAGGTTTGTACTAAAATGTTTTCTATAAGATTTTATTAAATTTGTTAAACAACACGGATATAATACTCTGCCCAATTTGCCACTAAAAATCGTATCCTTATCTCTTTGTTTGTTTGTGTGCGATTTGATTAATACTTACAAAAGCTTCTTTGTTTTACAAATTAATTTTCATACTGAAAGCGGACTTATATAGACTTCTATTTTATCATAATTTCTCATAATTTCTTTATGTACTATTTATTAAAAGGAGATCTGCATTAAAGTCATAACCTAATTAACATATTAGACTAAAAATAATCTATTTAACGTATTAATTCCAAGTTATAAATAACCAGCAATATATTTGCTTAAATTGGTCTGTATAAAATATTATTTAAAGATCATTTAATTAATTAATTTTTATATAATTCATATTTGATTTTATGAATTTTTGTTTTTAAGCGGAATCAGCTGTGTTTAAAACAGAAGTAAGCTTTATTAATTTAACTTATGAGATGTATTACCTTATTAGTTAGCAGTTATTTCCTATTTGATCTTAATAGATAAAAATGGATGCGGTGTTCCTCCCATAAATCGACCATGTCGTTCACATTAATGGATACACGTAACATAATTATAATTTATTATACTCAGCTCATTTATATATATATATATATGTGTATATATATATATATAATATTTAAAATATATCTAATTATAAAAACGTAAATAAAAAATCTTTTTAATATTTTTTACTATTATATAAACACACTAACTCTTCACCTGATGCTTGCTTTTTGGCCGTTAAATACACCTTAAGTTTGATATATTTAAATTTTATCTATCTATCTATATGTATATATATATATATATATATATATATATATATATATGGGTGGGGGTGTTATACAAACAGAAGTACCCGTCGGTGACTGGGTTCAAAAATAGCCTACAGAAAATGAACTCTGATTTATGAAAGTATTATAGGTTATAAAAAGGAAGGGTTGTAAAAGATAGTTCCGAATTTGGGGGATCAAAACCAAAGCAAAATATGATGAAAAAAATAGTAGATAAACTCCATAATTTATTATACCATACCTGTTCACACTGAAACACTTATCACAATATTCTGTGGATCTATATTAAAACACCTTGTTAAACTTTGTGACAAATTTCAATTCTATGGAGATCAGGCGCGAACGAACACCCCATAATTTTATTCTACCATATTTCTTTAAACTGAAACATAAATATCAAAGTATACTTACGCAGATAGATATGAAAAGTCTTTATTAAAGTTTGTGCCTATTTACATTCTATGGAGGTCATACGCGAGCGCAGTCCCCACAATTTTATTATACCATCCCTATTTGAGTTAAAACATCGTTTCAAAGTATTCTTAAGTACATCTATATCAAAAACACTTGTAAACGTTTTATTTTAATTTTAAATTATTTTTATTTCCATACTTTGTGGACCAGGCGCGAACGAACCACCGTTCTAGCAGATCAAACATATCCATTACTGTGCCTCGATACATCTTTTATCATTATATGTAATTAGTTTTTTAAATAGTCAACTATATAGGATCCGATTCGTGACCAGACACACACACACACCAATACACTCAGTTATATATATATATATATATATATATATATATAGTTTTTAGTGGAGATGTTTATTAATAAAAACTGAAGAAAGTGCTCAATACTGTTGTAGAGCAAATATGCGTTTTATTTTTTGTTACCGTATCTTTCTGTTAAGTTGTTTTATTGTTTCAGCTGCGCGGCCGTTTTTTTGGCCGTCTACATTTAACCTCTCACAAACACTAGGCACATTAAAAATTTGTAATAGTAAAGGACATGCAACGTTGTTTAGCAGTAGCTTAAAGACTAACTCATTAATATTTGGATTTGAATCTACTAAAATACATGTTTTATTATAAAACCCACACACATATTTGCATATAAATCATTCATCAGTAGTACTATTTTTTTATTTTATCCATCTCATTTATCTTTTACATCTTATCTTTTATTTTTTTGAAATTCCTTCCTTTTTGCATTTTTTAATTTTTTGAATTTAACTTTAAACGCGTTCATCTCACTATGATTACCATTATCACCTATCTTGGTAGTTATTACAATTTCTACTGAAATAATCAATTTCATTATTATTAAAAATAATTATTATCAATTATCATAATTCGCACGCAATAATCTGTTTATTTCTCGTGATTTTCTATTAGTAATTTTTATAATATATTTGTGTATCTAAGCATAAGAGGAGTAAAATGTTTTATCAATTATATACATTTTAAGGTTATCATCATTGTTATAAACTTTAAATGCTACGTATAGAAATATGTAATAAAAAGCTGTGGTATAAAAGTGGGCTGAGGATTGGGGATGAAACTAAAAAATGTACGGAAATCACCACTAAAAAATAATTAATTTTTTTTTTTCCTTTTATTATTCATTCCTTTCGTTATTTCATTTTTTTTTAATCTCGTTACAAATGTATGCAGGAATGGGATTGGAGGAGCGGACATGGGTAAGAAGGCAACAAAAGTAATAAGTTTTCAAGCTAATTTTAAAGTATTTTTATAAAGGAATAATTCTGATTAACCTTTTCACATAGATATTCAAAAATGTTGTTGATTTGACACACCGTTGCTAATGGACCCTACATGCTTTACGACTTCCACACACGCATACACGTACCTTTCTTTTTATTTTCATAAATCCTAGTCCTTTCCGCTTTATTTTTATATTAATACACAAACAATAGTCCACATCTTTAAGTTTGTCTTCTTAGCAGGCAATTAAATTTTATTCTTTATTCCTAATTTTAACAACATGTGACTAAACCTCCTGGAATTAATTCTCTATGAGAATGAATATCTGATATTTTCTTTGCAAACTTTGTTTTCGTATAAGCTTTATCGTCTGAAGAGGTCTCTAGTTTCTAATAACTAGCTGGCCGAAACATGCTCATTGCTGTGAGTCAACATACTACTGCTTATATAAATACAAATAAAACTTGCCCTACTTCCGTGTTGAGCACTTATCTATCTGGTCACATCACCTCTGGAAAATATTAACCTTGGATAATATATCTATCTATCTATCTATCTATCTATCTATCTATAGAAGTATATATATATATATATATATATATATATATATATATATATATATATATATATAGATAGATAGATAGATAGATAGATAGATATACTTCTCTTCATTCGTCATAATTATTCGGTAAAAGTGCCAAAAATTTGGAAGATATTTGTTAAATATTTTAGAGAGAAGGAAACAATGGATTATCAAAGAAAGAGAAAAATAGAGAATATTACGGCAATAGTTGAATGTGATTGAAGGAGTGAACGGATCTGGCGACTGAGGTGGTCGTCCGGCCGTGAATGTAATGATGGTGGTGGTAGGAGCAGAATAACGTGATTCGATTTCCAACCAGGATTCGAAGCCTGAAATGAGATCCGAATCAATGTCAACGGCCGAGTTTCCTCTCCTTGTCTAAAGCCGAACTGATTGTTGGATTGTGCAGGCTTATCAATTCTGATTTAAACAACCGCCTCCGTTCTTCTCACTCTATCCGGCCGTTTAGTAAGATGCCTTAGAGAGTGAAAAATAACCGGTCATCCCACCATACGCCATTTCCTTTACATTTAGATCCAGCCATTGATCACATTGTCTGCTGACGAATGCATGCACCCCTCCCCATATATATATATATATATATATATATATATATATATATATATATATATATATATATAGAGAGAGAGAGAGAGAGAGAGAGAGAGAGATAGAGATAGAGAGAGAGAGAGATAGAGAGAGAGAGAGATCCGCGTGTGTGTATTAAATGAAGCTTATAAAGAATATATATTTTACAAATAAAACGTATCAAGATAGGGCAGATACTGCATGACTAAGACGAGCAATTAAATATATTAAATAAAAAACGAGGAATAAAATGTATATTTGATTTATTATATCATCATACCAATTAAAAAAAAGCTTAAAATAAAGAGAACATTTTTAAGTCACGTATTTCCCATGCAAATTACTTCTCATCAGAATAAAAACAATGCCGACATTAAACAAAAAATAATATATAAATAAACCTTGCTTAAGAAGATTTAGAGTAGAAACAAGAATGTATATACTAAGGTATATGAAGAGGATAAAAATATAACGATAAAAATAAGAGATATCTGTAATAAAGGAAGTACGCTTGCGCTAATTGGAAGGTGTTTTTTTTTCTTTTATATAAACACCATAGCTCAATTGATTGAATTTGAATCTGAATTTGAACAATTGTGTTTTTTCTTTGGAAAAAAATATATACAAGTTTGTTGTAGGAGTCTTATTTTTGCCAGCCGTATATGATATTTTCAACTTCTTACTGTATTTTCGTCAGATACCGTATTATATTTTATGCTTATCTTCACATACAAAAGTTCCGTTATAAGAAGGATACTTTACCAACGCTTTGAAAAATACTTTATGGGTCTTCGTATTTGGAAATTTACAGTAATCTCAGTATCAACACATATTAATCTTTCTCCATCATATCTCCGGAATACTAACAATTTAGTTATGAGGCTTAATATTTTTCAGATTAATGTAAAAGCATATATGTGCGCATATATTTTCGGAAATATAAATACATACTTATTGAGGATATATGAATTTTAATTATACTGTTAAATAAAAAAAGAAGTTATCATTAACACGAGCAATTTAACTTTAACTATATAAAAAATCGTTTAGTGCATTGAAACATGTGATAATTCTAATCCCAATACCGTCTCCGATACCCCAAAATATTTCGATTTTTCGGATAGTTCTCCTGATATATCAACCCAACACACACACACATACACACACACACACACACATATATATATATATATATATATGTATATATATATATATATATACTCTCAAAGTAACAGCTGTTTGCTTGTTTAACACTCAAATCATAATTGAGGCTAGACATTGCAAAAGCGAGTTAAGAAACACATACAATAGTCAAAATAAACCGTGAGCACTGCCACCCTGCATTTTCCAATAAAAGCTACTGGATCTGAAAGATTGTGTGGAAATATGTATGCATTTTATTTTATATTTAAACTAGCAGATGTACCCGGCGTTGTCTTGTATTAAACGTAACGTGAAATTCCTTAGAAAATAAGAATTAAAAGAAAAGAAACGGAAAGGAACTGAACCATTTGCATGCGAGTATTATGTGTGTGAGTGTGATTTTTTTCTAAGCAGTTAACTTCTTGGAAGTATCAAAGTACTCATACTGAAATCAAAAGCAAAATTAAAAGACAGTGAGTCAAGTATAATTACAATTAGGCGAGCTTAGGCGAGCTTAACATGATCTTTAAGAAGCATTTTAAAACTAAAGAATAAGATCATAATAAGAACAATTAGCGCATGCGTAGTAAAAAAATGTTTAATTGTAACCACTTAACAGCTTTTTTTCCTGATTAAAACCGGGAAAAAGTTTTCCATATGGCTGAAAACCAAATATTCTTTAAGTATATAGGTCGAGTAGTGTCCTCACACACATACCTCTAATTTATATATATATATATATATATATATATATATATATATATATATATATATACTAGGAAAAGTACCCGTCATTGACTGGGTTCAAAAACAGCCTACAGAAAATGGACTCTGATGATATATTATGAAAAAGAAGGGTGGTAAATTTGGGTTGAATTTGGGGGTATCAAACCAAAGCAAAATATGATGAAAGTAAAAATAAAATAGATAAACCACATAATTTATTATACCATACCTATTCACACTGAAACACTTATCACAATATTCTGTGGATCTATATTAAGAAACCTTTTTAAACTTTATGACATATTTCCATTCTATGGAGGTCAGGTGCGAACGGACTCCCCACAATTTTATTCTACCATATTTCTCCAAACTGAAACATAATTATCAAAGTATACTTACGCAGATAAATATGAAAAATCTTTATTAAAGTGTGTACCTATTTCCATCCTATTGAGGCCAGACGCGAACGCAGTGCTCACAATTGTATTATACCATATCTATTTGAGTAAAAACATAATCATCAAAGTATTCTTATGTACATCTATATGAAAAACACTTGTAAATGTTTTTCTTTATTTTTATGTTTTTTATTTCCATACTTTGTGGACCAGGCGCGAACGCAGACTCCACAGCTTTTATGAACCACCGTTCTTCCAGATCAAACATACCCATCCCTGTGTCTCGATACATCTTTTATCATTATATGTAATCAGTTTTTTTTTAAAAAAGTCAAACATATAGGAGCCTATTCGTTACCAGACACACACACATTCAGCTTTATATATATATATATATATATATATATATATATATATATATATATATATATATATATATATATATATATATATATATATATATATGTCTACGGGGATCGGGTTATTAAAAAATCGCAGTTTAATTTATATACATGAATACAAACATATATATATATATATATCCATATATATATATATATATATATATATATATATATATATATATATATATACTTGTTTTATTTTTATCTTATTATTATATATTATGATCCCTAATATAATCCATAAAAAATTATTTTTTTATCAATATATACGTAATCTGCATGTATCAATATATATATATATATATATATATATATATATATATATATATTCTGTGTATTTAGGCAGCATTTTTTCATTTACAGAAATATTATTGAATAGCACGGAATTATTCTGTTCTACAATTTTCCTATTTATCTTCTCCAATCTCCGAATAGTCTTTTTTGTGTTCTTCTCCAAATTTTATATGTTGGATCCATAATCGCGAGCGCTTTCGACAGAAGTACTTCATTATCCTCAGGCATATTTAAGAAATAAAGGTAGAAATTGTTTTTTAATTTACTTATATATACATTATTTCCTAGTAACATGGTAACTTGTTACAAGTTAGGTGGGTGGACTGTTTTTTTTTACATATATTAAACATATTTATATATACAAGCAAATATATACATATTCAAAAATTTATCCCAAACATTTCAAAACGTTCCGGTTGCACTCATAATTAATATCATTGTTTTAATGTACAATGCTTCGGGTATTCTTAGCCTATTTACATTTCTCTCACTCTGCAATACTCTTGTATTTTCTGCCATAATTCTTCGTGGTGGCAGCCATGTTCCTTCAAATGTGTTGATATGGAGTTAGAGTCAGAGAGGTGAAGAGTCAATCTTCGCGACAATGTGTCAGTTGTTGAACTAATGTAGCTACTAATATTGGAGATACCCTCTCCTATTGGGCAGCTAAATTTGTAAACTAAATTTGTCCTTTCCAACAGGTTATTTGTTTGCGATATGTTGTTTTACATTACAGGGCTTGTTTTCTGTATTTAAAAAAAAAAGAAAAAACGTTCACCCACCTAACTTGTAACAAGCTACCACGTGACTAGGAAAAATGTATATATAAGTAAATTAAAAAATAATTCCTACATTTATTTCTACAATATGGCTGAGAATGATAGAAGTACTTCTGTCGAAAGCGCTCGCGATTATGAATCCAACATATACAATTTCGAGAAGAACACAAAAAGGACTATTCGGAGATTGGAGAAGATTTGTAAAATTTGTAAATTTGTAAAATTGTAAAACAGAATAATTCCGTGCTATTCATTAATATTTGTCTATATATATATATATATATATATATATATATATATATATATATATATATATGCAAGACTATTTTGTATTAATAATTTCCTAGGATATTACTATTACTAATGTAACTTGCTGCGGTGTCCACTATATAAATATGCACAGCAGTTGCTATTCAATTAGAGCTGTTTTATGTATATCTATTTTCAGCGTTACTCTCCGTTATCGTTTCGTCAAATAAATGAATAAAGATATTCATCTTCAAATATTAAATTTCAATTAATTTAATCACGTTTAAAATGCAATTTTATTAAAACCCCTTACACGTTGCAAACTTTTCAGATTTGATCTAATTCCTGTGTCATAAATTATTTATTTTGCTTGGCCTTTTAAGAATATCGATTTTTCTGGGCGCGGCAGATCAAAGCATTGCCGATTAAACGAGGCATTAGTATAGGCTGACAATTAAAAAAAATCGTTCGGCTGAGACGGAGACTTCAAGAGAGATTTATTCTTTTTTTGAAATTCTTCGAAAATGAAGGGCATATTTTTTCACTCCCTTATTCTCCATCCAACCCAGGCGCATTGCTACTTAGACCTAAGCGACTATTATTTTAACTATCTCTAATAGACGCTTGTGGGCAGTTTAGTAGCGAGATGGCAGTTCACATTATATTTAAACTGTTGCACAGCAATACAATGAGGAAAGGAGGAAAAAAGGGAATTCCAATGTATAGCAGTCGCAGGAAAAATGTATTTTAGTCAAAAGCTGTCTGGCATCTGTGGACTTACATGGTTAAGTGGTCGAAGTTTTCTACTAGTTTAGTCATCTTATACAACTATGTGGAATATATTTGTTTACTCTTCCGTAATGTAGAAAAATAAATCATTTGCTCCTTAACCGCCTAAATAAAAAGCCAATAATCCTTAAAGCATGCATGAGCCATTAACCAACATTTGCGAATCGTTTCCAAATGTACACCCGATGTCGTTTCGGTTAAAATTAGTGTTAGAGTAAGTTCGGGGGGGGCAGCCGATAATTGGGGAGAGAGAAAAGGATAGGGACTGTATAAATTAATGGGTAACATAAAGTGCCGAGGAAGTGAAAAGAAGAAATCTGTAATTGATGGAAATGAGCATATTAGGAAATTATTTTAAGTAAAGTAATTTCAAATTGACCATATTTAATTTTAGTTCTGCGTCTGCAAAAGAAGACTAGTCCCTTTCTTTCTCCGGTGGCGGTTGGATGGGTTAGGAGTATCAGGATTAAAATGTTGTTTGTGATTATGGTGGTGGCGTAGTGTATTGTTATTAGTGGGGTATATCGTGTAGTTGTGAGTGGTTTATTACGGGGCATGTTGTGGGTGATCACGGATCTTTGTGGGCATAGAGATGGGTAAGAGGGTTACATTATTTTTTCTTTGTATCCAGAATTCATTAGCGCATTGTTGAAGGAGGTGGCCTTTTCGTTAAAGGATTTTTTTTAATCGGTAGAAAAAGCAGGGACTGTTTTAAAACGAATGGTACTATATACTTTATAATTGAATTTAACGAATTATGAACGTATAAGTAAGTAAGGTTGTGTTTATGTGGGGGTTACCTGTCCCAGTGTTAGGGTGTAACACACCTTCTAGAAAATCAGAACTTTTTTTAATAGGTTCGATAGCTATGTAGATGCAGAAGTTGTTAAAGAAATCATGTAATTTCTTGATTGTATCATTATATTCTCTTGGCTGAGCCTTTATGGTAAATTGCGCGTCGTCTCTATTTAGGACCCTGGGATGTGTCAAAATTGGTGTTACAATTCTTTTAATACGAAGAGTCACACTAAATTTGTTTTCCTAGCTGAAACAGAAGAACACATAAAATATCAAAGGTATTTGGAGGTGTCTTTTCCGGTCCAGATGTTATTGTTAAATTGTACTATGGATCTTCTAGTTAGGAGGATTAATTGAATTTCTTAATTTGTCAATTTTGGGTAAGATAAGGACTTTGTATGAGAGGATTGGAGAAACAGATTGATAATAAATGATGATATTGACAGTTATTAAGATGAGGAAATGTTTGTTTTACGGGAAAGAAACAAATTAATTACGGAACCAAAGTTTTGTGCAGCGAAGGAATGCTGACTTTTTTTCTTACGAAAGGGCCTTATCCTCTCAAGGATTTTTTGCTTACGCCGCCTCGAAATGAGCTAGACTGTAGAGCATTGAAAGGGTCGTCATGAAAGTTAGGTTTATGATCCTCGCCATTGAATCTAGAGGTGCTTATGGTAATTATTCAGTAAAGAGGTGGATGTTCATAAAGGTGAGTAATGTTTTTTGCCTCCACATTAATGGAATCTAATATACTGAGGAGGAATATTTTGTAATATTTATTGAGTTCCTTATAGATGGGGTTTTGCATGTTTGGTAGTTTAGTTTCTAGTTATTTTTAGTTTTGTAAGCGGGGACGAAAATATGTTTATTTGTTGTAAATTTATCGGGAAATTTGTAAATTTCTTTCGGGTGATAGGATGGTAGTATTTATGTTTCTTAAATTTAATTTTCTTTACGTAGTTAAACGTGGAATTTTAAAACTCGCCAATGTGGGGATTCTAATATATATATATATATATATATATATATATATATATATATATATATATATATATATAATATATATATATATATATATATATATTATACATAGAAAGTTTTTCCAATAATAAACCTTAAACCGGTTAACTGCTTCGTCTGAGGAGATCTTAGTAACAAGGAAAATTAGATCGACACATTGTCATGCAAGTGCGGCCAAATCGGTGCATCCATGTAAAAATTAGCATTAATATATATTTTCACGTGCATGTGTGTGTCTTTGCGTGTGTTTTCTGATGATTTTTATATTCTATAATGGAAACGTATATAGACAAACAGGATCACCAATGCGTAAGATATTCACGTCAAGTTGTGTTTAATCGATCCAAGTTGGCTTTTGAGTATTTAATGTACTACACGAGGGTGTTGATGTGAAAGATTAATTTTCGAACCCTTTCACTACAACCGACAACCATTTGAACGTTATTTATTGATGCTTCGAGATGGAATATGAGATAAAATTTTATCTTGGAAAGAAGAGTGACGAAAAGGTGTCCCCGCTATAATCGCGGATGAAATCGTTCAGAGATTAATATTGAATCCTCGCTACTTAGTCATCCAGTGCATACTTTCTGTTGCGCACTTTTCTGCAAAAACAGTTCTCATATATATATATGTATATATATATATATATATATATATATATATATATATATATGCGTGTGTGTATATATATATATATATATATATATATATATATGTATATATATATATATATAGGGGAAGTGAGAAGGGAAATAAACAAAAATGCGTCTGTGTACATACATAATGTTAGGTTAAAAAAGAGAGATGTGTATATATATATATATATATATATATATATATAAAAAACTTTCAAATGTATATATCTATTAAAAATACGTATATTAATATATATATAGCCACACACACACATATGTATACATACAGGGTGTTAGTGTAGTTTGCTTAAAACCTTGTGAATGCGTATACATTTTTTAGGGTATTTAGGGGGTAGAACAATGCGAGGATTTAAATGTGAGATACAAATTGAAGCAACTAAATGTTGCAAACAAACAAGCTAAACAGTATCACTTTATTGGTTTATTACATGCATGTGTATATACTTGGATACGAATGCCACTAATATCTACTGTGACAGTTTTGTCTCTGTTGTTTCAAGTCTGGATTTACCTTCAAAATTACGAGTTACGTATTTGTGTAAATAACCACTCCTTTTCTAAGGCGGTTACTGCTTGTCATTTACAAAATATACTTGCTAATCTATTCTTTAGTTTTGTAACTTACTTTTGTTTAAAAAGTCAGTTTTACTAGTAAAATATACTATACTGTTCTATTTTAGTTCCAAATTACGCATCTCCTACTGATATTCCGTCTACTAATTTAATCCTATGCTATTTTACATTATCCTTTTTGTGGTTTTACTTCAGATATTGTACAGCCCATGTCGCGCTGACGCAAACTCTCTTTTTAAGTAAAAATGACAGAACTACCTACAAGGAGATTAATGGAATATTACATTGCAAGCAATTATCACAAGTAGACATATTTTCAATCAATGAATGGAGATAAATAGAGAAATGAAAAGGGTAAAGAAAGAATCAGTCGGCACAGGCAGTGCAGCTCGTTGATAAAGGCTTAGAAAAAAGTCGTAATTTACATAAGTTTCAACACTTCAATTAAAAAAAAAGATCGATAATTTGCCGTTTGAATGTACTATTGAACAATTCTATTTCAAATTGAGAGGCAATGTCATGGTATGAACTGGACCATCATGTAACGCTGTTGCATGCGCCGGACAGTAGCAAATCACATTGCTTAGGGGCTAAGAGTAAACTGAGGTGTTTACATATTGCGAAAGATGTCCCGCGTGACCAGAGAGATAATAGGATATGCTTTTCTTGTGATAATGGCAAAAAAAGTTCTCAACAAAGTAAAGTGAACATTTGGAACTTTGGAGTCTGGTTTAATGTTCCAAGATGCCAGGGCACACTATGTGGCTTGTATCCAGTCAGAGATCAACCCCCAGGAAGGTTTGCTATGATATTAAAATTTGTTTAGACAAAAAGATTAAGAGAAAAAGAGTGAACAGAAAATTTTAGGAAAGATAAAAAAGAAAGTGAGATATGGATTAAGAGAAAGAGAATAGAGCTAAATTGTAATACTGCTATGAGGGAGAGAGAGAAAGAAAGAGAGAGAGAGAGGAGGAAGAGAGAGAAAAGGAGAAAAGAGATTTAGAAGAAGAAGAGGGAGAGTTTGGCTAGCAAGAGCACATGGCTGGCGACAGTGTTTTTTCTTCTAACTTCGACCGATTGAGGATAAAGGTCCTCGCTCTGCACGAATAACTAGAACCGAGAACTAATTTGAGAATTCCTAAGTGTGAGATAAACGAAGTGAAAGAATTGATTTCAGTTGAAACTATCACGCATCCAGTAGCTTTAGTTTAATTTTTCATGAGTCCCAAAAAGGTGCCGAATTTTTCTAAACCTTTCCTTTTGTAAACGAACTGTACTTGGAATTATACTTATTATTTTCGTTCATAAGAAAGTTCTCTTCGAAGTTTTTATTGATAATTTATTTATGGCCTTGAGAATAACACAGTTGATTTAATATCTACTCTGACACTCGACACAGAACTGTAGCTAAGAGAAGCTATATACTAGCCATCCGCTGGAGCAACTAAGAAAAGAATCTAAAGCATAGCATTTGACGACGAACGGCCAACAAACCAGTCAAAGGGATTGCAAACCAGACTTAGGGGCATGCGTATTTTTTTCAATCTGAGCATCAGAATGGTAGTTTTAGTCACAAGTAAATGTCCAGCTACATTTTGAAGGGTTCATCATAAGAATAAAATAAAAATGTAGCGACGGTAACTTAGAGTTATTTCCTGCGTTTAGGGACTGGGGCGGCTTTGTTATATTAACTGATGCAGTGAGGAAGGAGTGTGTGACCCCAGCTTGGTACAACCAAACCAGTTGAAAATACATGAAAAGCGCCTTTGCCGCTCCATACAACAAAAACATTAAGCTGTAGATCTACTGCAGTGCATTACACTATTTATAAACTTACTGTACTGACCTAATATCATAACTACAGTTCGAACATCTATATTATTGAAAAATGCCAATACACTAGACGAACACGATTACTCTGGCATGCTCTCCTCAATGTATAACGATTCCACACAGGACTGTTCCCGCCGCCTTGACCCTTTATTTTTTTAAAGAAAAAGCGCCAACGACAGTATGTAAAGCAGATGTGACAGAGAACAACCGACGCATCGACTGAGAAACTATGAAAAACCTTCAAAGCTTAATGTTGTCTAGTATCGGTATCGTCGATAGACGATTCTAAATGAAGACCCACTTGTGGTAGTCTGGATTAAAACTGGCGTTCTCTACAAAAGGTCCAAGGAAAGTGTTTATGGCTATCAAAATACTTGTACTGATCTAAATTGATAAGTGCGGTGTCAGATTCGTCTCGATTCCATTTATGGTCGAGCGAATCATATGGGGGGGGGGTACTGAATGTATTCCAATTTCACAGCAAATATCTGCTTAGGTTTAATTTAATCATAACAGCGATTTGCAAACGTTCGTAAGAAGTCATTTACAAAATAAAGATTTTAGTGTTTAGCAGAGTTATATGCCTAAAATCATCTTAGTCGTCCTCAGATGCCGGTATTTCTTTTACCAATGTGATCACTCGCATAGTTATGTCCTGAGCAAATAAAATGTTGAACAAATAATTCAGAATGTTATATTGTTAGTCTTCAGAAAACACTCGCAAATAGCCTGAACGATTATCATGATTGTTCCGTTGTTTATATGGAATGCCATTTAGCTATACTATTAGGTATGTTTACTGTGGAGTTTTAGCATAAAGCAAACATGTTACGAATTCTTACTGACTATAATAATGACTTGAGCATTCTTAGATTAACAAAAATATGTAACAAAGTCAGACGATAATCGGTTAATGATACGTTTATTGATGATGTAATTAGAAAAGAAGACAATTTCTTATATACACGTACAATTAAGTATAGCAGAGAGATACAGTCGAACGGACAAACATGTTGTACAACCTCTGAACCTCTTAGGAAGCTGTATGGCCAAGGTATATAGTATGTATAAACATAAAGAAGCCGTTTCCATATCGAGGAAAACATCTGGAATAGAAGTTACCTGAAAAAACAACCCGAGACTTGTTAGTCGTTCCTTGGGATGAATCACTATTGTAGCATTTGGGAGATCCGTCAAATACCACAAAAAGTAAACAAGGTATACTTTCCCTATTGGCAAGATGTAAAGCCTCACAGAACTATTATCGATCTTTTTGTTGTAAAGACTGTCTATTGTAAATTGTTATATGATCTCGTTATTGAACTGTATCCAAACGTTATAGACACGTATATCTATATATATATATATATATATATATATATATATATATATATATATATATATATATATATATATATATATATATACTTATATGTAATATACTGAGTTCATGTAATTCAGTAAATTTTCATATACCAATAGGTTTTAAGCCAAAAAAGGTTGACGTAAGGATAAAGGTACAAAATTATCACATTTCATAATTGAGCATTAATATACTGTGTGTGCAAAATCAAGACTTCAAGACAAGGTGTTGATGGCAAAAGTGTATTTCATTTTATGTTACAATTGTTCCAATGTCCAGTTCGACAATTTCATGCTCATTACATATTGCTTGTGTCCTGGAATTGCAACGTTATTAGGTAAGAAAATGATTTCCTCTTTTGAGAATATGTTGTATGTATTTGTGTATTTTTCAGCTCACAATAAGGAGCAGTATAGACTCATATGTAATATACTAGGTTCGTGTAATTCAGTAAATTTTCATATACCAATAGGTTTTAAGCCAAAAAAGGTTGACTTAAATATTAAGCTACAAAATTATCACATTTCATAATTGAGCATTAATATACTGTGTGTGCAAAATCAAGATTTCCAGACAAGGTGTTGATGGCAACGAAAAGTTTATTTCATATGCATCGACATGTACAAACACACATTATATACACGCATCAAGTCGAGGAACATTTTGAAATGTTGAACACTAAACGATTTAGGAACACTAGAGATTTTTTATAACATATTAACATGGTAAATGGACTCTTACATAGATGTAAAAAAAAACTACGCACGTCAATTTATATACGTACATCTACTATATGAACATATATGCACAAACCACAGCTATATAGCAAGAACACAATCATTCTGAATTTTTTAGACAAAAATATTTGTATTCTTGGGACTAATATTTACATCTTGAGTGTTATTTTCGCACTGTTTCGGTCGATGTATCGTTCGCAAGGATCTATGGTTTAGTGGATAAAATATTTGATAAAATTCAGTTGTAAGTTGCATTATTTTTGAGGGTGAAGCTTTAATCCTCTGTGCTGTCGACACTCACAATACAGTTGCGAATTACTCAAGACTTCTAATTGGTCATGGTTGATGAAACGAGAGGAGGCTTTCTCCTGGATTAGATAAAGGGTTTCGGTCGAAATTTCATGCAGATTCCCGAGTTCCGCAGGAAGATTCCCGAGTTTGACTGAAAGATTTCCGAGTTCGTCAGAAAAATTCCTGAATATTACAAGATGCGTCTGAAGAAGTCTTGAAACGTTATAACAATAACATTCCAAATAAGTAAAGTAGACTGAATAACCTTAATAAGAAGAAGCTTGTTTTTTTTCATTTTTTATCCTTAGAGTTATTTACCGATATGTCCATACATTAATGTATACAATGCATTTTAATTTACGATTTTAAATTAATCTTAATACTGCTATTACAAGTATAACAATGTGTGCTAAAACAAAATAAAATATATAAAAACCGGCGGGATTATTAATATGCGAACTTATAAAAATTCATTTATTCTGGTTTATTTATTTAACAGGAGATATCTCGTTTCTCTTAGACGAGATATTCGACCCGAGCGATGTTTCATAATAGCAATGTACTCTGAGAAGGAAGGAGAGAGGAAAAAGGCCGTTGTATGGGAACGTAATCAGGCTACCAAGCAGTTACTAGTAAATGGAAGATGTAACTCGGCGAAGGGGGAAAATCAATATTGCTAGTAAAATTATGCGCCCGGCACCATTTTCTATCACGGCTTGCTCGTCAGGCTGGTTCTCTACAGAAGCGAATTTAGCGAAAAGTCAATAGCACAACTGACGAATCTTTCGAAGTAACAATAGCTATGATCTCTTGAATGAAATCTCACATTTTAAATCTTGAGCACTGAACACGACCAGGAGTCTGGAAATGTCAGGTTGAAAACATTAAAAGGCTAAAATGGCTTTCTTAAGAGAGATCAAATATCTAGTAAAAATGATTTTCTATTCCTGTATGTCTGTAGGTAACTTATATAGTTCAAACTTAATGGCCGCTATTGCATTATGTATGTAAGAGCAAGGAACTTTGAATATGTAAAATTGTAGCAAAAATGTAAATACTACTGTTGATACTGTCAATGCTACTTTTGTAAATAACACTCAAAAGATCCCAAATTATTCAACAGAATAACACCACTGTTTGTATGAAGCATGCTTGAGATGCTAGTATTACGAAAAAGGTAAATGTGAGCAATATTATTGCTACAACTGCTGTGTGTTTGACGTAGACGAAATTATTGACAGAAGACACGGGTTTACAATTTAAAGATCTTTCTAAGGCTATGTAAGATAGTGACCTGCGTAGGAAAGAGTCAATTTGACTCGGCAACCTGTCGGGTACAATGGTGAGTACTGTTTGTAATATAACGTATGTGTGCGTTTTATGATTAAATTTTATGACTGCATATCGAGACACCAGATCGGTGGCAGTATAGTTCTGTTAGTGGATGTTAAATGGAGGAAAGGAAGCATGCTACTGCTAACACTAAATTTCGAATTTTGTTATTTATATCTAATATATATGTAACCTGTCTGTTTTTATATATGTATGTATGTATGTGTATATGTATGTATGTGTGTATGTATGTATGTATATATATATATATATATATATATATACATAGAAAGTTTGAATGATACAAAAATAAACATGTATGTATGCATGTGTATATATATGTATATATAGACAGCATTTATATATATATATGTATATATATATATATATATATATATATATATATATATATATACTAGCAGTTCAACCCGGATTAGCTCGGGCCCTATGTACTGTTCATAACTTGCCCTATGTGTGAATACACTTTATGTAAATTTCAAATGTATAGACCAAAATTTGTCTGTGTAATTCTGTACAGACCGCAGATGTCATTTTTTTTTAATTTGACCCCAATTTTGACCCCTTTACATTTATTATTTTGCTCCCGAATAAAAATACTAAGTTTTACCCCTGTCCACATTATATACATTCTAAAATTTCAGGACTTTACCCAAAATTAGCGGAAGAATTTGGTAAAATCTGCAAAGGTCAACTCTTACAACTTTGACCACTTTGCAGCCTAATTTTCACCCGTTATTTATAAATTTAAAATGTTTAGACCAAAAATTGGTTGATTAGTTTGCCAGAAAACGCAAAGATCAAGTCTTTGGATCTTTGACCCATTGGCAGCTCCAATATTCGGCCCAAACCCATTAAAAAGCTTGCCCTTTCTCTGAATACACTTTATGTAAAATTTTAAATATTTAGACAAGATATTGTTTGACTAATTTGGTAGAGACCGAAGAGGTCAATTTTTTAAAAACTTTGACCCCAATTTTGACTTTTAAACATTTATATTCTTGGGCTTAAATCAAATTTAAAAAATTGATTCATGTCCAAGTAACCTGCATTTAAAATGTCAAATGTTTAGACCCAAAATTGGCGGAGGAGTTTGGCAGAGATTTTAAAGGTTAAATCGTACAACTTTGACCCCTGGACAGCCACATTTCTGGCCCAAAACCAATTTAAAATCTCAATACGCTTTATGTCAAATCTCGAGTCTCTAGACCGAAAATTGACAGAGTTATTTGGTAGAGAAATGTATACAGACACACAAACACATCCATTTTCACTTCTATAGATATACAGATATGTGTGCGTGTGTGTGTGTTTGCATGTGCACGTACATATACAAATTTTTAGTAAAACTTTGTTATCCACCTCATATGCGGTTTGAAATTTTAGGTTTTAAAAATATATCTTTTGAATAGTAAGGCGCCCATTTGACTCTTTTGATTGAAATGATGCCGATACAATCATATTGATAACTCGGAAGACCGAAAATATTAAAAACAAAAAATATATACTTTAATGTTTATGAAAATGGAAATCGTTATTTCTCTGCCGAAGATACAATCCAAAACACTGAATATAGTTTTTAAATGTTTATTAAAAATGAAAGAACGAATAAGTGAAATTAAAAACGAAAACAAAAAATACTTACTGGAAAGAAGGATTAAATGTTCTGGGGAATATATATTTTCGATTTGGTTATTACAATTAGTATTATTTTAAGATTTTACATATGGGTGTTGTGATTTGTAATTTGTCATTTATATTTTTATATCTTCTTTTTTCTTGACATTGCTTAATACAATTCATTAAACCACTTTATGTAAGAGGCTAAAGATACTATTTCAAATACAAACTAGTAAATGATAAATTTTAGATTTTGACACCGATTCTTTAACGCTGTCAGAAACCCCACTCTCCAGATATGAGAAATAAATAAAATAGGAAAGCGAGAGTTACGAGACTACCGAAACTGCCCGAATTTCCCCATGGATAAAAAATATAATAAATTACACTTTTAAATATTTATTAGAATAACATCTCATTGTATTATTCATATATTTGCATTATGTTATCTACTACACAGAAAAAAGCACACTTTGTCCCAAACCAATCCATAGCTATCTACACGCGTATATAATTATAGAGAAGAGGGATATAAGGATCAAGAACACATATGAAAATGTATATAGAAAGCTCACTTTGTGAGTCTCTGGGTATATGAGAGAGAGCTCATTGTCATTGGATTCTGAAACGGTTGAGCCGATTTTCTTTTGTGAAATTAGATAGGCGGTGTGTCAAACTGTCCCCTATAAGTATAAAAAACATAATCGTACAAGTTTGATCAAAGAAAGAACACTAGGATTTTGAGCAACATTAGGAGTCTTATACACCCTAACATAATAAGTTCATTTGAGAATTGTTTTCACCGCGCAGGAGCAAGTTCCAGCGTATTAAATCAACTAAAAGTTATTTGATAAGACAGGGGCGCCTTCGAAATAAATGATTCTGTTAAAATAACGCATAATCATGATACTCGACATTTGCATTTTAAACCTTAATTCGAGCAATTATATGAAATAATTTTATAAAATCATCAGTAGGTACTCTACAATATAATTTATTGCCGACTAAGTGGTTGAGGGGAAGACGTGGGACTCCCTCAATTTGCACGGCTGAGGGTCCCTGTAAATCGATTTGATTAAAAAGCGAATGATTTCACCGATTACTAGGACAATAAAAGTATGACAATTATAAGGAATTCGTTGATTCTTATTCACTTCCGTTAACCGACGAAACTCTCTACTAGTACGAAATAAAAAGAAAATGTAATAAATAGAATTTCACACATGTAGAGAAACAAAACTTCACAGGTACTTCTGACGCAACACATACCCACATCACTTATAAGCAATAACACATTATTTTACTGAATCAACAAGGGCAAAGTTGTATAGACGTGAAATACAAACTATAGATTGAAATATGTAGCGCTTAAGGAAGTGTTCGTAATTTAAAAGATAGAAAAACTGTAATGTAGGACAAATCGAAAACAAATAGTGCTAAAAGAAACAAACATCGGTTGTATAATTATGTGTTTATAGTTGTTGGGATGCTATTATATGTTTTGGGTAGTGTTGAGGAGGTTTGTTCAAATGTACAATGATAAGTCATACGTGTTCCATAACGAAATAATATTATTGTATTTAAATAAATGGTTGTACAGGGTGACCCCAAAAAACAGAGGACTTTCAATTGTTTTTCTGGGCATTTTACAGTCAACGTAGAAAAAATGGCCAAAGACCCTAGTGTTTCGATGGGATGTTTTGGATATAATAAATTAGTTATGACCAAAGTTTCATTTCATTTAGATAAAACACTAAGAAACGGGGCCTAATTAGAGTTCGGGCCCATTTTATTGGAGCCCCCCTGTATAAGGATAAAGTCTGGTAAAGAACAATACGGAATAGTACGAACTGATAACGAGAAATACGCATTAAAAATTGTTATTTGGAGTTGGTGTGTTCCGAATGATATCAAAGGTGTCATTTGGGATTTGCTGCCGAGATAAGTCACTTCCCCTAACAACACTTAACTATTTTATGGAATATTGACAATTTATTTTCTATCGTGTCACTTTCTCCCAAGATAAAATATTCCACAGAATAGAATTGACAAGAGAGATCTACACACAGTAAATAAATGATACCTAGAAGTAGAAATGTCGACACAGCAACGAATTCAACAATTTGGAGAATAAGTGGCGCCAATGACTGATCTGTGGCAAGAATAATTGGAATGCGTTGTACCTAAAGCAGGATAGTATCAATTAGGATAACTATGCAATCTGTTTGCAATGTTTACAAATTTACCTTGCCTCGAAGGTCTACACCTATCCTAGACACTCTCCTGGTAGGTTGAATAGTTTTATGGTAAGTCTGAGAAGGCTGACGATACTTATTTTGTGTGTTTGATATTACTAGAAGAAATTATATATATATGTGTTATTAAACCTACCCACCTAATTCACCAATGTAGAAGTCACACAAAAGTAACTTATTAATTATCAAATCTTAAACGTTATTGATAGACATACGGATAGATACTTATCAAATAAAAAAATGTGGGTTGGACAAGCTTGTATTATCTAACAAGTTAGACTAATTGGGTTCCTTTACCATGTACCTCTCTACCTGTCCTTGAAAGACGAAAGAGTAAGAAACATTTTCGTTTCATGCGAGGATATCCAGTTAAATGTGAGGGCAATGCGAGATTAAAACAAACATTTAAATTAATTTGGTGAAGAAATATTTGTTCGGTTACTTATTGAAGTCAGAAAAAAGCACAGTATAGTATACTGACAAATAATACACTTAAGTATTGATAGTTGGAATCCAGTAGCGCAGCGGATAGTAGCGTTGAATCGTTACGGTTCCAGGTGAGCATTGTTTGAAGATAGCGGGTTCAATTATACCCAACGCCGGCCAGATTGTTTGATTGGGCAAAACATGGTGAGGCGAGAACAGGGAGTAATTGCTGATAATACAATTAAAAATACTCAGCATATCTATTCTCTAACCTGCCACGATAATTCACCTGACGAAGGCCAGAGGAAGAGTTGATCAAAACGTCGTAAAACAACAACAATAAATATAAGGGTAGCAGTCAGCAAATAAATAATTAACTACATACAATTAAGATTTAATAAAATGTTAAATAACCTGGCAACCACTAAAATACTGGAGGCCTATTCGTCAATCATCAAAACAAAATCGATTAATGAATAACAAAATAAATGCACATTATATTACATTAAGTAAATTTAAATAGTTTACTGACAAGTCGAAAAAAGCATGCTTTTTTTACTGATCAGGACGAAACCACTTCCGAGTAGCGAATAAAAAAAACTGAAGCATCACAAAATGCAAATAAGGATGCAAGATAACCAACTCTAGGATGATCTAATTTCTAGGAATCAAGTAAACAGAAATAAGAAAAATAATTCTTAGAAATGAACTTATTTTTGGTAGTGATGATTTTGTACATGCAACTAGAATGACTCATTTAGAAGATTGTGTACACCTGTCGTTTATAACCTAAGCAAACACAGGGGAAGATTTAATTATTTTTTTTTACTGGGATTATTATAATTTCTGTACAATGTCAACAAGAAGGAACAAATAGCTGAAATCGAGTGTCGACATGTTTCATAATACTCAACATAACAGAATTAGTTATGAAAACCACCTTTTCATACATGGTTTCTGACATTATTCAATAGGCAATATTTTAGTCTTTATATGTATATATATATATATATATATATATATATATATATATATATATACAGTGTAATAACGCCCAGTTTTATTTACCAAACAATCTATTTTCTTCTCTCTATCTCTCCCTATCCCCTCTCTCTTCATATATATATATATATATATATATATATATATATATATATATATATATATATATATATACATATATACATATATATATATACATATATACATATATATACATATATATATACATACATACATATATATATATATATATATATATATATAATCATATATATTATGAATCATTCGAAAGTTGGAGCAGCATATATTATAAACATCTTTTACGTTGTGGAACACATTTGAGATTTAATTGTTCAGGTATCGTATAACTGTGCGCTAAAGCATGTTAACGAGTCCCTGAAATATTAGCGAAGTTGACCAAGTTCCATAAAGAACAAACGGAGTCTTAATAAAGATTACTAAATCGATATTTTTTTTGGCAAAGGAAATAATCTTGCTTCTGTCATCTTACAATTATTATGCTGTAATAAAATTACATACTCGTCGCGAATTCTGTGTTTTGTTAGCGTGGTCTCTGGCTTTTTACGGTTCTTTTATCATATTATACATTTCGTTTAACATTTACTCGTAAGAACGAAGTAAAGCGTAATAATACAGGCGCATTATATAAGACATTATTGCTGAAATTGCTGGCTAGAAATTAGTAATTGCATATATTAACTACCTGTATATAATTCAGAATGTAACAAACACTATTTCCACAATATTTGGAGTAAAGTATTAATCGATTTGAGTAGGCAATATTCGTATTCTTTTAGGTCTTCATCGGCGTTATTATCTAACATATTATATACATTTTACGTGTTTTCTTCTGCATAACTGTAGATCAGCTTCATAAACCATATTAGTCTCATAATCGCTCTTCTAATGTTACTTTATTATAGCTGCCGTTTTTATGTACACGACCCTTGGATTTGAGTAGTCCATATGCATGTAACATAAGTCATGATTAGTTATTATTTGGAATATATTTGTAGAAAAACGGCTCCAAATTATTTCCGTCTACATAAAAAAATGGCGAGATGTTTTAATTGATATCGCTCAAAACAAGGCATTGGACAACGTGTGATGAGAAACTGTACTACCATTTCAGGGGCAAAGACTAAATAGTAAATCATATTTTAATATAGATCGATTCAAACTCAGCAAAGCGAAACATTAATTAAAAAAATATGATAATTAAAAGAAATATAAAGTGAAGCGTGAGTTACAAAGATGTTTAAAAATACGCCCCTGTTGAGTTCCTAATCTCTTTACTTAAATAAAATTTAATTTAAGAAAATATTATTATATCCTCTGGGAGATTAAATGCATATATCCAATTGTGTATCTGCGTAAAAAAGATAATTTTGTTCATTAAAATGTCTTCATATACACTGAAAAATAGCTGTCCACCATTTCCAGACGCGTTCCGTCTTTTAAATTGAGGATATTTCGAAATAATTTATTTTATTTTCATTATTTGTGGACTATTATCCTCATCATGTTGTTTATGACGTTTCGGACAATTATTCCTCTGGCCTTTGTCAGGTGGTTAACGTCGACGTGATAGGAATGTCGAATTTCCCAACTGGAGCAATTACTGCCTTCCGTAATTTTTGTCGTCCCACCACGGTTTGTCAAATAATCCTCTGACCGGTTTTGTGTGGGATTGGAACTGGTAGCTTCAGACAATGAAATGGAAGAACAAATATATAAAATGTGGATTCATAAGACCCAAAAATTCAACCTAGATTGCCCATTCGGGGCCCGCGGCGCAGTGGATAGAGATGCGAAATAGCCACGATTCCAGATTAGCATTGGTTGAAGGTAGCAGGTTCAATACTACCCTACTACTGTCAGAGGATTAGTTGGCCAAATCCCGTAAAGACGATGAGGACAACAACTACGGAAACCAGTAATTGCTGTGTATGCAGTTGGGAGATTCGACATCTTATCACGTCGTGTTTTACTACATGACGAAGGTCAGAAGTATAATTAACCGAAATGTCGTGAAACAACAACTAGAAGACGAGGATACTAGTCCGCAAATAATTAAAAACAAATAAAATAAATTATACAAATTACTCATCTCCAAAAGAATTCTAAATTAATTCAATTCGAAAATGATGCGAAAAAGATTTTTTTTTCTTTTATTAAAGAACTTAACCTATATGTGCTTCCCGGTTGCACTTGCTCAAACTACTGCATTTATATTTGCTCTCTATCGTCCCCACAACAGCGGAGTTACTATCTTTAAAAGCATATCTGAGAAAATTGGCCATGTCGTATCTGCTTATCCTTCAGCTAATATTCATGTCTGTGGAGACTTTAATGTTCACAATGTGGAATGGTTCACTCACTCAAACAAGACCGATGATGAGGGGATGTTCTGTCATGATTTCTCTATTGCTTATGACCTCACTCAGATTGTTCACGAATCCACCCTTGTGCCCGATACTGACGGCCAATATGCAAGTCTTCTAGACCTTTTTCTAACAACTTGCACTGAACTGTGTTCAGCTTCCGCTCTGTCTCAATTTGGACCATCCAACCACTCTATTGTATCAGTTAAGATAAAAATGAAATGTAATAAGTCGTCAAATGTACCTCTCTATCGTACAGTATATCGATACTCTATGGTCGACTAGGATAGCTTCCGTACATTTATATCATATCTACCTCTTCGTTCCATAGTTGAAAAGGATGTGTCCTCTATATTATCAGACCTGACGGAATGGTTAATTGTAGGTATGGATGGTTTCATACCCTAGAAACAATTCCAGCAAAAACCTAACGTGGCTCTCTCCAGAATTTGCTGCTGCCATGGCGCACAGAAATTACTTTTTCCAAGGTTATAGATGTACTGAGACTAAAGCCGCTTTCAGGACTGCCAGCAACCACTATACAAAAAGTACTAAAGAACGCAAGAGAGATGTATGCTCAGTCCGTCAAGTCCAAAGTAGCTGAGCAGCGGCTTGGTTCCAACCAGTTTTGGTAAATAGCAAACATGATCCTGAACAGAAGCGTGTGCTCTATCCCAACCATCATAAATAGACCCGAGGTTATCTCGTCAGCATCAGACGAAACCAAACTCTTTACTAAGAACTTTGCAGCTAATTCTACCCTTTGCAACCAAGGCCAACAACCTTTAATATTTCCTTCTGTATCAGAAAATACGCTATGTGATATAGATATATCTGTACGTGAGGTTGCCAAGCTAATCAAAAACCTTGATTTCAGTAAGGCAACCGGCCCTGACGGTATTCCAATTATAGTACGCAAAAGACTTCAACCAGAAGTAGAGCCCATCCTTACAAAACTGTTTAAATGTTGTCTTAAAGGGGAATTGCTTCCCATCACCCGGGAAAATCTCCTCAGTATGCATTGTATTTAAGAATTAAAATGATCGCTCATCTTACTCTAACTACAGGCTAATAAGTCTCCTGTGTGTCATGAGTAAGTTGCTGGAATCTGTGTTAAATAGAAAAGTAATCAACTATCTAAGCAAAAATAACCTTCATAGTGACAAGCAATATGGTTTCCGTTCTGCTAGATCTACAGCAGATGTGCTTACAATTATATCGCTTGACGGAGACTACCGTTCTAGGGCAATTCCTCTTGACATATCAAAGGCCTTTGATAGAGTATGGCATAAAGGTTTACTTCACAAAATCTCCAGCTAGGGTATAGCTGGAAATGTCTTCTAAATTATTAAATCATTTCTCTCTGATAGGTTCATGAGAGTAGTAGTTTATGGGCAGATATCAGAAGCTCTCGGTATTAATGCTGGAGTCCCTCAGGGATCAATCCTGGGCCCAACACTCTTTCTGGTCTACATTAATGATCTCCCAAATCACATTTTTACATCATTCGTAAACATTTACGCTGATGACACTACTATCTATGGTAGCACATCTAAGACCGTAAACTCTTATCTTGAGCAAGTGGTGCAATGTGGAAAGAGGTGGCTTGTTACTTTTAATGCATCTAAAACCAAGCTTTTATCTTTACATCATCAACGCTCTGATCGCCATCTGGCATCAATTGAAATGAATGGGTTTCGTCTTGGGAGGTCTCATGTTTTGTCAAGCTTCTGTGCTTGACTTTTACTCCTGATCTTAAATGGAACACATACATTAAATCCGTAGTAAAGGCCACTGTAAAAATGGTGGAATCCTTCTATCGATGCAATTCTCTATCTATATGAGAGCCAGGTACGTCCAAGGATGGAGTACTCTTGCCACATATGGACAGGAGCTGCTAGAAAGCATCTTGATAGAGTTCAAAATAGACTTCTTGATAGAGTTCAAAATAGACTTAGTAGCCTCGTAGGGGGTGTCCTTTTCTCTTCCCTGCAACCTCTATCTCACAGAAGAGATGTTGCGAGTTTGTTTCTGCTTTATCGTTATTTGCATGGCAAGTCCTCTGCTGAGCTCTAATTTATGGTCCGCCGTCGCCAAATTCACAAGAAACACCCGTCTAGCAGAAAACAATACCACTAACTTCCCCCACTCTTAATCTGTACCTAAACCTAAATGTAGATTCCATGAGCAAAGCTTTTTCTGAGAACTACACGCCTATGGAATTGTCTTCCGTTTTCCTGCTTTCCAGCTGACAACAATATGGTTGTCTACAAGTCTAACGTAAACAAGTTTCAATTAAGGAGAAAATGGGATCCTCTTCTTGCAATAATGAGAAATACGTCTTAGTAATCGTTATACCTATATGGACCCATTGGAATTTACGTACTAAGACTATAATATATAATAACTGGAAGCGTAACACTTATTTACTTCAGATACGCGAGAAAATCTAACACTACTAGATATTATGCGTGCAGATTGCTAAGCAATAAGTGTTGCATTCGCACTAAGACGAAGGTTGAGCGCGTTATTGTCTAATTAGCGGGGGGGGGGGTACCCAGCGTTGCCCGAGTGTTTGTAGGTGTGTGTATGAGTGGGGTAAGTAATAATCCTGAAACGATGTTAAAAAATTGGAAAAACCAAACCCCGCCCCCAAAAAAACAGCGAAAAAAACCGCCGTGTGTATAGGGGGGGAGTAAACTAAAGGATCAGCGAATAAAAAGATAGTTCTGGTCGTGATGCTGGATTGAACCCGGGAGCCTTGGCGCGGAGGTGAAACAAACTCCAACCACTAAACCCTGTAGGCCAAGCGTAAGAGGAATGGATTATAGTGTTAAAACAAGGCTTATAAAGCGTGTGAAAGAGGTTTGATTGACAGATATCCACTAAATGAGGTCATCGCGGGAGCGTTACGAGATGACGTAGCAGTATTTTTTTTTTTTACTTCACATTAGCGTTTATTAAATTACGTATTTCGTTTCCTGTCTAGACATTTCTCTTTATCTGTCTGTCTGTCTCTCTCTCTTTCTCTCTCTCTGTTTGCGTTTGTATATGTGTGTGTGTCTCTCTCTCTCTCTCACACTTCGTCTTTCTTACCCTAAAGACTGTTACTAAAAAAGGAAATGGCGTCTAGCTGGTTTTTTTTTTTGTAAAAACTTCGATCGTTAATATTTTATGTAAGCGTATTATTTTACTTCACATTTTTGGCTTGTCATTTTTCGTTTAACTATCGTATCTAACTATTTTTAATGTGCTAATAACTTTGGTAACCTTGTCATAGTCTAGAAGTTCATATTTTAGCTTGTGTGAGAATTATTTTCTTTTTACCGATAACAACATGTTTTTTTTTTTAAATTCAGACTCCATTAGAGCTGCTGACGTCAAGATAACGTGACATGACTCAGCGGGTGTTAAATACAAGTTGACCCAAAATAAACGGCCCCGTGTATACTTTTTGTAGAAGAGCTGGCGCCCGTATTTTTTATTTAAAAATATGTAATGTTTAACATTAAAATGTCACTTTTTGCCCCCCCCCCTGCAGAAAATCGATCAGTTGACGCACTTCTGATGGTCCTTTTGGGCTAATTTTTCGATATTTGTCGTCCGGAAGGTGGGGCGTTAATATGATACCAAGTGTGTGAATTTTTGTTCCGTCGGTCAAAAGTTTTTAGCGGACACACAAACATACATACATACATTCTCGCTTATATATATATATATATATATATATATATATATATATATATATATATATATCATTACGCTTGACATTTGAAAGATGTTCGACAGAATTTGGCACCATGGTTATCAACATTAAATTCGAGATTATTGTATTACTGGTAAATTTATTGATATTATTAGGTATTTTCGTTCATGTCCATGCTTGCGATTAACTTTGGGTTGTGTATCTGCTTTTTTTCTATCCATGCAAGTAATCCACAAAGCTCTATGCAAGGTCCATCAGTGTTTCTACATATTTAACTGACATTAAATTGAATATTTTTCATAAAATTTACATTTATGCTGTTGACTCCATCCTCTATTCTAGTATTGCTTACATTCAATCTTCCTTGGATCAGTTAAAGTATGCAGCAGATCTTAAAGTTGATGTGAGTTCTATATATACCGCCAATGCGCGCCACAGTTTTAACCCTAGCTGTATGCAACACGATGTAACTGTAATTTAATTAAATATTAATATCCTAACATGTTGTAACATTTAAAAGAGAAAGATTAAAAGAAATTGCTAATATTTTGAAAAAAAATGTATAAGCCTATAAATATAACAAAAATATCCATGATTTAAAAATCTAGCAAAAATCAAATAATCGTCATATTTTCCTGAAATTTTCGATATGTGTTGATTATTTATTGACCTAAAATAATAAAAATAAATTTCCTGGAATATATGAAGGGGAATGTTTTTAGGAGTTCTGACTCACCCTCTATATTTCGTGTTACGAAAACTAAATAAAATAAATGTAGGTCGATAAAAATGTCAACATTTTTAAAGCTGAAAAAATCAAATGATTAAGGAATAGTTATATATATATATATATATATATATATTTATTTATTTATCTGTGTATGTGTGTGCCTGTGTATGTGTATTAAACATACCGTTATTTATTTCACTTAGCTTAATGTTGTAAATAACATTAGACATGAAAATGAAGTAAAAACAATAAACACTTGTTCTTAATACTTGTTTTTCTTGGTAATACAATTACAAAAAAAGAACAATTCTAAAAAACAATTATTAAAAAAAAATTTAAATGATATTAAATGCAAATTTTACGCGATATGAAGTTGAAAGAAATATTTTTTTATGACAGGTTTCCAATATAAAAAAATATATACGCATATAAGAGAATATATGACTCTTGAGGTTATAAAAATTTCAAATATAAAATCGACTTCAAAAATTCGTTTTAATTTATTTGTTTTAAATCATAGAGGGTGATCTTCATTTTCTGACGCTCCCCCCCCCAAATGCATGGAGGCCTGTAAGCAACATTATCTTTATATACATAAGTGTCAACAGAAGACGTTAAAATTAATTCCATTTTATTAACTCTAGTATGTGTAGTTCATTAAAAAAAATCTATTTGTTGTATAATATACATATGAAAATCCGATAGCAAAAACGTTACTTCTATTAACACTTCAAGCGCCAATGCCCATCCATAGAAATTGAGTAAAAAAAATAGTACACACACAAAATGATGGCATTGCTGTTATTGTGTAAAACGCTTACGTTTTACACACAGCTTTGGTGGTGCCTAGAGTCCTATCATGGTTTGAATTAACAGATAGCTTGTTTCGTAATGATTTGGTTATTATGCTCGAATCGTAGACGTTTCCCTTTTCTTCTTGAGCTTCTTTCGGGTGGTTCTGCTCACGATGAAAAATCGACTTTAAACCTCATTGGTCTTTCAATTTCATCAAATATATCTTGGAGTTCATATATTAAATCCATTGCACTTTCCGTTTCTCGTAAAATCGGACCTCTCTATCGCTCTAAACATTTTCTCATACCCAATGCTATTCTCTAACTCTACAAACCTACTGCCAGACCATGTATGGTGTTCTTATGTTATATCTGGGCGGATGAATGTCTGTGTCATTTGATAGTTTTGTAAAATTGCATAAACATATCTTGAATATGATTGGTTCCACTCGTTCACTTTCAGTGCAGCCTCTCGCACAGATGTGATGTTGCTAGTTTTCTATAAATATTACTATGATACGCGTTCTTCAGAATTGTGTGATGTATCCTATGTTTCTTCTGTTTTAGCTCGTTTAACTCGTTGGTCTAGTAGTATCCATGAATTGGCTTTTTTTATATTCTCATAGTGATACAGCTTCTTATTCCAGTAGCTTCTTTCCTAACACTGCCAGTTCCTGGAACTCTCTATCCGCTCACAGTTTTCTTTCTGCCTACAACCTTGTTCATCTCTAACCTCGATCGATAGGCAATTCTGTATTTTCAATAGTCGTCTTTCGTTCTTTTTAGCTCTATACGTCAAGCGGCTTCATACCTTGTATTATGTGATTTCTATACAAATTTTACTAAATTGAACATAAACAAATGGATATAATGTTAGTAATACTAATTGTACACCATTACAGATGTTTTAACAATTGATAAGAATTAAACCGAGTTTAATTATTGGCTGTAAAAACGTAATGCAAACCTAGATGTTCAAATAATTTTACTGTCCTCCGTATGAGCGAGACAAATGCAATTTTGGCGTTGTTTATTTTTTATATATAATATTTAACAACGAAATTTCAGTTGAACATATGCGATTGATGAAATGTAAGCTGGTTTCAATTTGGCGCTGGCTTTGCTGAAAGAGTCGGCTTTTTTTGTTGTGAAAGACGCAATTATTATTGGTTCTGGGAAGATGACCTTTGCCCTTGTATGAATGGCTTTGTCAAAGCTGAAGCCGCGGTGAAGTGAATTAAAAGGAACGCCATTGACGCTGTTATGGAAGAAAAATAGGTTATGAGTTTTGCAAATGAAAAAAAGGAAACTCTCAAAAGCCTAGTGAAATGTCAGCGAACTAGATTTCAGTATTATACTACCCCTCCTTCTTCCCCACTCTCTCTTCTCCCTCTCTCTATCTCTTCTTTTTTTTCTTCCTCCCGAACTCTCTGCTGCTATCAATCGACTTTTCCACACTAGCTTAGAGGATGCGTGATTGTACTTAATACATACGATTTCCATTTAAACACTAGCTAATATACCCGTTTACACTGGATATCTCAAATTCATCTGCATTTGGACCCACTTGATGAAAAAAAAAATGGATTTATTTTTAAAATGTGTAATATAAATACGTATTGTGTTAAAACTAAACATATAAATTACAAACAATATTCATCACGCCAATACTCCTTTGTTTTCAAGCGCGGCATTAGCAGTGTCAAAAAAAACGCCATTACAAATGCGTGATAAAAAATTGATTAATTCGACCTCCTATCTTTCGAAGCTTATAACAAATTTAAAAATGTAATTCAAACCCTTTTTTTTTTCAATTAAAGGAGCACAGATTAAATTTAAAATACTAACAGGTTTAATAGCAAATTATACATTTTTTTTAATTTGTTTTCTTTAAAAAAGATTTAAAGAAAATCAACGAATTTTAACTAAATTCGATAAAATATATGTATATATAAATTCAAAAAAAACACTTACCCATAAAAAATACTATTCAATGGGTACTTCCATTCTTCATTGTTAAGAATTTATCCATATTCATATTTTATATGCCATGCCCTTTTTAAATAAAATATTTTTTAAGCGAGTATAAAAAATATCGTGAATTCAGCTCATCACAAATGGAAAAAAAGGAGATAATAGTCTCGCTTTCTTAGAGTTATTAACTATGGTGGGCTGTAAGCGACAGGATTAATGTCTCTTTCTATTGCTGGCTGTAAGCAAAAGTTAGTAAGTATGGGCTACCGTAGGTGAAAAATAGTCCCATTTCAGTTATCAGGTTTGACCAATAAAAAAAAAACAGTTGAGGGACTTTTGATTTTTTTTCTCTTAAAGAAATGCGTGAGTTTTGGATTTAATATATTATATGTCTTCTTTATGGATTGAGTTGTTCTTTTGAATATCTAAAAAAAATTGAATGAAACAGAAATAACTGTCGTAATTAAACGAAACTTTCTGTGCAATATAACAAGAATATAAGGTTTTACTTAAAAAAAAGAATTAACCTGGTTTAAAAAAGTTTTAAACTTTGGACTTTACTGGCAAATTCGAAATAACTGCTCCTTTTTTTGAATTAGCTTATTTTATTTATTGATCTTTTATCTGCAATTTGTGATATATAAATTTGAGGTGAAACAATTAATCATTTTCATTTTTATAGACATTTGCAAATGGGGGCTGAATTTTAAAACCCTTGTCTAGAATATTATAGTCGGTTTATTGGAACGAGGATAAAATTTTACATTGAACCTGAAAATATCGTGAAAATTCACCCAATAGAAAAATTTTGATAGATTTTTAAAGTGAAAAAATTGAAAAAAATTTAACTCGCAAAATTCAATTGATTTCATTACGTAAACAAAATGGCTGCAGCAACAGGCGCAGGCACTTTGTAAACACTGTTTTTTTTAAATTAAAAATAATATTTCTATTATTTTTTAAACGACTTTAATAGTTTATTTTGAAAGTATATTCTTTAAAAAGAGAAATTACGAGTTTGTTTGTTTTTTAATATTTTATTCTCAGTTTTAGGTTAGGAGTATCAGAAATTCACCCCAAATACTGACACACCTAGCGCGGCGTAAGGTGTCGTACCTTTTTTGATACTACACATCATCTTTTCTGAACTCGATCAGCAACTAATGACGCATTCTACATTGAGACATTTTTATTATTGTCCCAGTTCAAATTGCCTATTTTATGGAGTTGGGGTTTACCCACATAAGTGCAAACCCTTCCCTGGTAAGGAGACAAGTAACTAGATGCACACATACTCATTTATATCGACAGAAGGCGCTCGAGAAACTGATGTTACATGCGGGTCTGATAAATCGCATGAACCTGTTTGCATTGAAACTAATAAAACTACAATAATACAACAAAGAATTGTCATAACATTAAAACCTAATTTCTAAGAAACATTATTATTATTATTATTATTATTATTATTATTATTATTATTATTATTATTATTATTATTATTCAATATGGGTTTTCACACAAGCAACCATCTAATATTTTTCTTTAAGAACACGTTATAGTGTTCGCTAGTGTAGGAGTGCCAAGTCTACTTTGAATTTTAGTATTCTTAACCTCTTTCTGTAAGATCTGCAAATAAATTTGCGTATTCGCAATAGGCATGTACCTTTGATTTATAACTGGCAATAACCATTGGTCTTCACTGAAGTTTGAGTAGCAATAAAACTTCCCTAGGTACCAGTCGTCTTCGGCCTCATCCATTGGAAGTCTAGTTAGTGCTTTGTTTCCTCGGTATGTCCATCGTTCTTAAGCATGTACGACTATTTGGTGTTGTGCCAGTTGATGCAGACACTTTTGTGCGGAGGTAACTTACAGTTTCAGTTTTCAGATTCTATGTGGAGCATCTTGTGTTTCATTTTGAGTTGCAGTTTCTATATGTTTTGTTAGCACATGTAGCTCCTGTTTTTTTTTTATTTATTACATTTTCACCCCAAACAAGGCACATTGCCACTTTGATGTAGGGGGCTATTATCAGGGACATAAGCTACAGGAGAACTATGTAGGGAGTTGGGAAGCAAGATGTATATTCACATTACACTTGAACTTCTGCATGTCAGTACATTTGGGGAAGAAACTACTGGGGTAGAAAGCTTTCTTAGATCCAGGTAGCTCTACTGTGTAGGAGTGGGAGTAACTCCTAGTCGGGTTTGTCGGGGACATTTATGTCGACTGGATACACGTGCTTGTAGTTCGTCAGAGCATTCACATTTTAAATACTTGTAGAATTGGCAGAGGGATGAAACATTTCGTCACGATGGGGCAGATGAATAATAAAGGTCCAAGGATAGATCCCTAAGGTACTCCTGCATTTATATCATATTGTTTCGATGTACGACCGTCCAGGACAACCTGGATTTTTCTCTTACTTAAGAAGGATTTAATTGTTTAATATTCGTCCAGTGATACCTATGATTTGATTTTCCAGAGAAGACCAGCGTGACATACCCGGTCCAAAGCCTTAGATATATCCTCTTCTTTGTCCAGTGCATGGTATGAACCTTAAGAGATTACAGTATAAATATCTGCCGTAGAATGGGCTTGACTAAACCCATATTCTTGGTCAGTAAGAACTTTAGCTTCTGTAAGGTGAGGGGCATGAGCTTCGTTAATTATAGACTCAAATATTTTGGCGAAAGGTGGGAGGGGCTAATTGGGCGATAATTTAATTGATCAGATCTTTCGCCAAAATTCTTGAAAAATGGTACCACAGAAGCAGTTTGCCAGCAGTCAGGAAAGCAAGATTCGTTAAGGCATTTGATGCATAGTTTGCTGAGGACTGAAGCTACCTCGGCGGAGCATTTTTTAATAGTATAGCCGGGGTGAGATTGGGTGCACATGCTTTTGAAGTGTCAAAGTTTTTTTTATGATATCAAGCACCTGAGAAGGGGTGATTATCAGATCATCTAGTGTGGTGTCTGTTCTGAAGGGAAAGTCAGGGAGGGGTCGGTTTGCAAAGCCCAATGCTGAGTTTGAGGAAAACCGACTGGCAAGCTAGTAAGCTTCCTCGGTTGCCGTTCGAACAACCTCATAATTGTTGGATAGTTGGAGAATTGCTGATTGTCCATTATTTACTACACTGTTGTAGATTTTCCAAATGTAATGGATTCCTAATTTTTGTATTTCAGTGCGTTTTCTGGTGGTTTCAATAAATTCTCTCTTAGCTGTCGCTATTTTTTTCTTACAATTACTCGTGTCTTCTATAAACTTATGTCTGTTTGAACTGTAGTAATGTCGGTTAAATCTATGGTATGCTCTGTTTAAGAAATTGCAGCTGCACTAGTAGAAGTGAATCATTGGAGAGAGTGGGGCTTGATATAGAATTTCCGCGTTGGACATTGCCGATTAGACCCAATCAGTGGTCTCGTTTTCGTATTATTCAGCTGGAAGAGAAAATATATTTCCCTATGGAGCATCTCTGATGGTTTCATAGTCAGCCTTTTAGAATATCTCGTTGTTTTCAGCAATGACTCTTTAGTTTTGTGTATTAGCCTCCGAATTCCAGAGTTTTCCTTAATATTTAGCCGATTTAATTAATGTTGTTCGTTGTATGTTTTCAGCCATCCCTCTAATTCCAATCACTCTCATTCTTTAAAAGTTTCTCGTGGTTGTTTCTAGTGCGTCTACTTTTATTGGTGTTATCTTGCCTTATTTCTTCTTCCATATCCCCTTCAGTTTCCTGGCCCCTTTCGTGTACTTACTCCGCTTTTCAGTCTTCTTTGTATTCACATTGTGGTCCGCTGGAAGGTAAACGTCTATGTTCTAGCAGAACATTTGCTCATTGTTAACATCCGGTCTTTTGGCTTTGGTAAGTTTATCTGTTTGTACATCCATGACCCATTGAATTTTATGATTTTCGTTTTCGTGTACTGCTTCGATTCGTGCTGTACAATTTCTATGGGTGTTCAACATGTTGTTGGTGGACTACCTTTTACCACTTGATCGTGTCTCTTATATTTTGAGCTATTTGCTTTATTGGGTAATTCTGTGGCTTTGTTTCCTTGTCCACGGTGTTTTTATTTTGCTATTGTCTTGTGTCTTGTCCGTCTTTGCTCTGATATTGTTGGTTCCCGTCGCGTTATTTTGGTCGGCTATTATTAGTAATTCATTTATATGTTTGGGTTTCCTTTTCGTAGCCATGTCAAAATATTTTTGTTACTCTCATTTTTATTGATCCATATTTCGCATCCGTGTAGCCGTTTCTCTTCCCATTTTGTATTCTTGTCCTATCATTTGCCTCTCTGTTTTCTGACTTGTTCATTTCCCAGTGCATCTCGCTGTGATAATTATGTTTTCTATGTTCTGCATATGTAATATTCCCATTCTTTTTTGTGTCATTTCAATAGTCTTCTATACACGTAAGTCTTCTTCCTCCTTTCCAGGTCGAGTCGGTCGGTATCATCCCCTGGTTGTAGTGAATTGTGCATAGTCATGAATTTTTTGATCTTCTGGCCGAGATGTCTCAGTTCTTTCTTATTCCATTCTATAAACGGTCAGAGCATATAACTAATGACACTGCCAATGTGATTATACCGGTTATTAGGTTTCTACTATACAGATTAGTTTCGAAGAGTTTTCTCCTTCGTCTAAGATATTCTTTCTTATTTTTCTTCCATTTCTGTTGCTTCGATAATGTCTGATTCTCTAACTGTAAAATATTTGTATGTGGCATGTTAATCTAGTGCCTTCACCTATACTTGGTTGGGTAATTCACCACCTTCCGTTTCTTTCAGTTTTCCTCTTCTCATAACCAGCAGTGCATATTATTCCATACCGTTTCATTTGGATATCCTGGCTTACGATACGTGTTGCATTTATAAGCGCTATCAGTTCCGTTTTTTGCTTTTGCTAAAAGTTTAAGGTCGCCCATATACATTTTGTTGATTACCTTTTCATCTGTATCAATAAACTTTATTCCGCTTGGTATGTGTTTACCATAAAACTAAGGAGGATCATGATTATGATAAACAATACTAATTATATTTTATCCACTTGGAAGATACATCTAGATACCATCTTGTCTTTAAAACTCAGTTATGTATTGCCCATCAACTATCAATTCACGCCAATGTTCGCGTTGCATTTTTACTCAGAGTAATAACATTGCCTGATATCTTGCATATTATTAAGCATTCTATTATCCATGTTTATGTGATTTTTGTAGCCTATCCTTGCCATTGCTATATCCTTTTTTTCTACTTTTTACTTGCTTCAGGATCCATTGACCTACGCATATTATATCAATTAGATCATCTTCCTTTATTCCTTTTTGCCACGATTTATTTTCCCCAGGAAGTACTCTATGATTATTAAAGCAGTTGTTAATGCATTATTTCAGTGTTGCCGTTAGTATTTTACACATGGTAGGTAATCACGTTATATGCTTTTAGTTACTGGGAGCGGTTCTCTTTCCTATGTCTTTTAGTACCAGTGTGGTTCTCCCTTTGGTCATCCATTCTTGTTCTTCTGTTTCGTGGATACGTCTTTCTTAGGTTTTGAATTAGCCTTTACTATAATGTTGTGATTTTTTCAAACAGTATGTGCGTATTCCTTTGTGACATGATGCTCTCCTGTTTGTCATTTTTCGTAGAGTTATCTTCAAGGTTTTTTTCACTGATTTAATTCTCTGTCCTTTCTTCGATTTTCTATAACTCCTCTTTCATATATCTTAGCCATTCGGTATTTCTATTGTGGTCTTATCGCTATTCACTTCTTTATTTATTAGTTTTCTTCACCGTTTGTCCATGACATGCATAGCATTGGTCAGTGTCATCCCTCTCATTCAATGCATTGTTCATAATCATTTATTTTCCAGATCTTTGGGCTAGATTACTCAGTACGTTTTTCCCAGTTTATAAAGAATCCAAAATATCTTACAATGGAATGTTGCCCATGTGTATTCATTTTATGATTTCTCTCTTTCTCACTCTATCTCCTTCTCTTTCTCTCTATGTATACGTGTGTAAGTTTTAAGATTTCTTGTTCTCATGTTTTTTTGCTTATATTCTTGTTTTATCATTATTGTTTGTAGCTGTAATAGCAGAGGTAGTATTCCGTTAGACTTCTGAAGTCAATTACGAGTAATGTCTATTACATGTCTCCCTTGAGTCTGAGTAAGAAATCTCCACGCATATTCACGTACGCTTCTTTTCTTTACACACACACACACACACATATATATATATATATATATATATATATATATATAATAAATACAATTAAATTTACCAAAATGATCCAAGATGGTAAAATTAAAGTATATTATAAATATTAAAGAATTAATATTTATAAAATTATCTCAGCCAGATGTAAAAGCTCGATAAAACCAAATAGGAAATAGAGCTTATAATAGGACTATCCATTTATCTAGTGTTTCCTTTTCAGATTAAATATGTGTTTAACTCATTTCAAAGTGTTTTAACATATTTTATTAACTGTTTGCTAATATTATATATATATATATATATATATATATATTAACATAATTTGTGCTCTATCACTAGTCATTACCAGTAATTTACCGGTGAATAGGTTTGTACTAGGTTTAGAAGGAAATAATTATGTTAAAAGATGAGTAAGTCGCGTTTATTTCTATTTAGAGTTAGCTTATTGTATAAACTGATACTCAAATAACGTTAATGTTAATGTCACAATATATTTGAATAGAGGGCCATTTTTTATTCGAACCTTCAATGAGTTATCTCTTTGTGAAAGTCGGTGTTGTGTTTCGTCGATGAGTATAAAAAAGATGCAAATAGTTAAGATCGGTAAATTCTGATTTTTAATAGATCCCTGTCAATCAGAAGTGTTCATTTTTACATTATAACATTGCATTTTCTCTTTTATTTCCAACCTGCACGTGTGAACAAATCACATACATGATTTATACACGTGTAAATCCAGATACATAACGATCCACATGAATAAATGAGCACGGATAAATCGGTAAAGCACACAAAAGTGCTGATAGTTTTCTTATAACACATAACCTTTTAAAAAATGTTTATGTAATAACTGTTTTAATAAGCCCATATTTACTTACCTCCCGACAAGAGTAAAGCTTAACAGTGTGCCGTTTCTTATGTAACATATATCCAGCAACCTAAAAAGATGGACACTAAATGGAGCTTAGCAATTTGCCTTAGTTAAGTAGATTTGTCACTGGCCAATAACAGAAAATATAAAATATAGTATTAGAATAGGTACTCAACTTTCATCCTAACCAAAATGCCATTGAATAATTTAAGTTTTTGTTTTAATTCCTATTTTTATTTTAGTTTTTACATAAAATTGTCCATGGGGAAACTTATAAAACTTAATTATAATGGTTTGGTGTCACTTGCAAGCAGATATCGGATTCAGGGTCCATGGAAATACTCGGTGTTTTGAAGTAAGTTTCTTATGAATTGTTACGTTGTTGCTCTATAATAAAGGGGTGAGGGTTTGATTATCTTATCTGTTTAATGTCGTTGAGTGTCTGATCGTCTAGTGATGCTGTTAAGTGGGCATACGTGTGTGACTTGTCATGCATCTTTTAAACATACCGTCTGCCAGTTTGTTGGTCCATTTGGAAACTCTCGTCTGGGAGGGAGACTTGATTCCTGTGTTTGGGGACGAAGAATTATTTCACCCAAGACAAGAAATTGGTTATATAATGTTTTATTCACCTTCCAAATGTTTTGCAGAAAGGAATGGAAAGTGAATTTGGCCTGTGGTTTCTTCTCTAGGTCTTATTTCTACCACGCCAGCGTTCGTCCCCCTAGCGAAGGGGAGGAGACAACGGCGAAACCGTCCGTTCGGTTCTAAGTCCAAATCAAATCTCATCGATTCAGCTAACCTGATCACATGACTCACACGCAATCAAATCAGCTGATCTTTTACTTCCGGTCAACGTGTCTACACTATAATTCCACTCCCCCTCTCTCTCTCTCTCTCTTTCTCTCTCTCTATCCATTCTCTAACAGAATAATCACACATGAAAACATTATATAAGAAATGCCTTAATATTTGTACGACTAAATAATAATATGCCTTGTTTTTCTTGTCACAGTTATACTCGTCATGTAACTAAAGCAAGTACTAAGTGATATAAAAATGCCAATTGTTATCTGAAAGGTGAAACTTTATATTTTGGAATTTTACTTCCTCACTCATCAATCCTTATTATTTTAAAGAATATAGCTGATTTGATTATGCCATTTTCCCCTCCAAGAATTTGCAAGTTTGTACGAAGTTAGATGATATGTCAAAAGGCCGTATTGAAGGAAGAATGCATTTTCTCAGTAAAATATTTTATATATATCGTCATATTTACTGCGTAGCATTTGATGTCCACTTAAGTTTTCTACACACATTCCTTGTCTCTATCACCTACATAAACGCACACAAATAGAAATATCGAATGGACATGTGCCAGGTTCGACTCGTCTAGTAAACAGTTATTTTAGGTTATGCCAACATTTGAATACTTTAGGAACTGAACGGCTAATTTGAAATGAATAGCTTTGATCATGTCTGATACAAAGGGTGTTATGTGCTGTAGATAATAATAAAAGTTGTAATACGATGAAAATCTCGTCGGGAGAGAGCGAAATGCTAATAGGCGACTTTCCCCACATCTAGTTCTGTATATTCATCTTTCGCCTACTCCACAGAAAACGTGTATCGATTTATAATAACACTAAATTAAAATTATTATCATTTTTATTGTGCTGTTGTTGTTTTGCTGCTGTTGTTATTATTATTGTTATGGTAATTAATAGTATTAGTAATTTTGAGAATTTATTAGTAACTAATATCTACCTATATGTTTCATTTTTATTTTGTTGCACGTTAGCTTCGTTTCAGTTGTACTTATGAACTAGTTTTCGTTCTTTAATTTATCATTCACACAGACTTCTCTATCTAACAGTTTTTTCTTCTTCGTTTCCTCTCTATAGTGTCGATCAATGCCATCACTTCGGTTCATTAATATTCAATAATTATTTTAAATAATAAAAAAGATATCGTCGCTTTTTCTTTAAACTGACGCATGGATCGTTTGGACACATTGAAAACCTATTTTTTTTAGATTTGAGATGAGGATTAATAAATTTTGCTATTTGTATTATTTAAACTACTGTGCTTATCTTGAATGTTATTTCTAGAACGCATCGATTGATATAGCCTCCAAACTTTTTGATGTGTATTTTTTCAACCTCAGCAATCTTTCTGTCAACCCCTGGAATCTGTATGGAATTTCGAAAAAAAAAACTATTTTTTGTCAACGTTTGTTGCATGTTCTCGTTTCATTAGCCATGACCTGATAAAAATGTAAAGTGCTTTGTAATCGCATTTTATTATCATACGTACTAAGGTTCAACATATCCAACCCTCTGAATATTGCCACTTACTGACCTGTAAACACCTATAAAAAAGCCTTATTACTGCAAAGACGAAATACTAAGTAAAATTCAGTACAAAGTGTTACTCTTCTTGAGGTTTATAATTAAATGAGTTCGACGATTATAAAAGTACAATTGCGAAATACTCATGGTTGCTGTAATAAAGCATGCTTTCACAGTGGATTATATTAAGAAATCCCTTACAGATTTCTGAGTCCGAAAAAAGAAATATCCCGAGCTGTATGTATGCATTAATTTTGGGGAAAGTATATTTACATTTTTAAAGCCTATGTATATTACAATAGTTGAACAATCAATATTATCATAAAAATCCTTCACTGACATTATCAGAATAATAAGAGAATGCACTTATATCTGCGTGAACAATTGGACACTATTCTAAAAATAGTCAATATAAAGGAACATATCTACAATGAAAGGTAATTCATCTTTATTTGTATAATATTTAATTATTATCTAATATCGAATTTCTGACTCAGGATTGTGTTCTGAATCTTCCAGCCATCTTGTATTTTTTTGTTTTCAAGTAAATCGAATTTTTATTGATAAAAATGAAACAACAACAAACTGACAGTTTTTATTGACAAAATCGGCTCTCACGACTACATAATATAGAATAAGAGATGATAACCCAGTCAGAGGCTGATTAGTATCGATCTTTGTTACGTAAGGTCAACAAATCCGGTCAGTTATCAGTTCATTTATTAAATTCAACGAACTTATAGATAATATGGTCGGGAAAAATCGCTAAATGTAGGATCGATTTTCATTGATACTTATAATTTTAATTCGTAAGATGTAGAACTTTTTGTGGAGAACAAATACAAAAAACAAGGCAACAACGAGGCTTTTCAAATACAATAACCAAAAAGGCATTTCTTTCTTACTTCATGTGCCTTACTTCAGGAATAATATCCATGAATAGAGCTGTTTTGCAAAGAATTTCCGTTTATGAAACATCTAACCGTCTTACTATTTCCTGAATACTCGATCGTATTTATCTTTAAATTAAATGCATACACGTATTTGGAGTGACAATCCTTATAGGTAATCAAACGTTTTTCATTATCTTCGATTAGTTTTTAGCCTTTATAATTGAGAAATATATATAGAACAACAACAAGAACATATAGTCTTAGCATAGGCACATTCAATCCACATCTGTACCACTAAAAATGTTATTAACTTAAATATGAAAGATCAGAGTATATATCATTTGAAACAATCGTTATTACCCAACAAAAATGCTATTTAAAAATTATATGACATATCAATAAATAATTTTTCAAACAAACTAACGAAAATGGAATTTAAAATGTGAATGTTACAGACTAAAAAAAACTTATTTCAATTAAACGTCGCAAATAAAGGTCAATACTATTTAAAACATACATTTGACATACCAAATATCGTATTTTAAATAAGCGCTATAAACCAAGAAATATAATATTTAAAAAAATATATGAGGGAAAAGAAATGCCGACCGATACTCGTAACTACTCTGGGGTAGCTTAGTATATCAAGTTAAACGTTACTGATTAAATAAAATGTTATTTTCAAAAACCTTCAAATCAAAGAAATATTTTTAGACAAACAGAGCCGCTTATAAAGTAGTTTGTATATAGACACGTAGTTTAAACTAAAAATTGGCAGACCAAAATAAATATCGGTTCAAACTTTTACGTGACAAATTACAGAAGTTACCAACAAATGTGCGTATTTATTGTGATAGGATTATTGAGTATTTGTTGATACAGGATATGATTTACCCACGTGCAAAATAAACTGTTATTTTAAACTTAAGTGTGCCACACCAAATGCCACAGTTAACACTATTCTGACAGAACGACTAATGACTTGGCACATCATTTATAAAAGCGCATCTTAAAAGTCTATTTCAAATTTAAACCTGGCGAATAAGATAAAATGTGCTTATAAATGTAATTGCGACAAATTGACTAAGCAAATTTAAACGACAGACAAATACGTATAAATCCTCACAGATGATCATTTAATAGAATATCTCGTAGAAATCGGACGTATCTAAAGAAAAAGTTGCGTTTAGCTTCACAATTTAAAACATGAAAAAAATGAGGGAGGATGTCTCTGACAAAGATTCTCGAATCATTACAAAAAAAAACGAATACTACTGGAATACGTGAATGTGTCATAACGCCTATGCGCGTGAAACTAGCCAGACAATGAAGACAAAGGCAGAACCATTGAGTAAGAGACATTAAACGGTGTGATTACGATGTATTAGCCGGAACTGACTACTAATTTGGTTGTAAATCCTTCGGACGACGCGCGTTAATCTCATGAGAGGCATTAATAGTGGTTTGATCTACCGGGTGGAACGATTGAAGAACGATGCTTTATAAGCGTTTCATGTTGAGATGAAAACACAAAACAGTACTTAATCTAAGAACGTTCTGTGCACATAAACATATACAGTGCCACACATAGTACGATATATTCAGTTCTATAGTAAAGATCAATGTATGTATATATATATATATATACATATACATACATATATACATACATTATATATATATATATATATATATATATAATGGATATATCGATGTAATTAAAATCCCTTAAACTTCTTCTTATGTTTATCAGAAAATGCAACATAACAAGTACAGCGCAATTATAGCATGTTTGTAGTGTTGCTTATAAAAGGGTCCTTAAATTAAAAGTAAGACAATGAGTATTGTGAAAAACATTGTTACCTGAAGACGTTACTTATTTAAAGTCGTCACAGTTGAGACATGTATTGATATGTGTTGCCAATAATATTTGCATAAATGAATATACACATTATATATATATATATATATATATATATATATATATATATATATATATATATGACTTAACATGTCTGTTTGTCTGTCTTTCTTCATTTTTTACAAACTGTACCTTCTTCGAGACGCGGTTCAAGTACATGCATTTTTGTGGTTTGTTTTTATGGATATTTAGCTGGAAACATTTTTGTTGAGTGTTAAAATTTGCAAAATAATCAGAATTTGCTAATCGTGAGTTGACTCTAACTGCACTTATACGGATACGCAAATCGTTATACATTTTATATCGACTAACGATGGCCAACTGAAAACATGACAGCCTTCTCTGCTATTGTTTTGCTTTCAGTTTCGGTTGTGATTTAAGCTAATGGCACCAAAGTATTCTTGTTTTATTTTTAAAATCAGGACTATATATTGGAGAACATACCATATAAAATGATAAACAGAGAATTGTTTCTATAATCATATATATGACATCTTTTAATAGATTTACGATTTTCTCACCACAACCACACAGGATGAAATGTACACAATCATGTGCTTTATCAGTTTCTTTTTTTTTAACTCAGAAAACAGCCATTCACATCCTTCACTGCAAGACATTTTCAAAGGACTTTTCACGCGTGGATTTAACAATAGCAGCTTCTAGTTTACATTTTCCTCCCTCCCCACTTCTATTATTTATACAAACAGTAGTTTACATTCTATGACCAGAATCATGAAATGCAGTTTCAGAAATGATAAAACGAACAGATCTTTTAGTCCCGCTATCTATACATTTTGCTAACTAGTTTTCCTTCTTCCGAGGAGACGAATCCTTTCATTCTTGTAAACTTCGCGGTATAAGGACTATCACCTCTATATGTGTTTTCTCTTCCGAGTAATAAGTATGTTTTAAACTCTTGCAACAGTATTTCCCAGCATAATTTATTAAATCTATAGTCTTATATATCCATATAATATATATATATATATATATATATGAATAATATATATATTATATATATTATATATATATTATATATATATTATATATATACACACACATATATATATATATGTATATACTCGGGTTTTTTTATATTCAAAAGTAATGGACTAATGAATTCAACGAGGTTGTTAGATAGTGCTCAAAAAGAAGAGCTGATAATACTTGTTTATTGTTATATAAACATGCTCACATCCCGCTGCTACAAATAGCCACTTGTTTCAATCAATATTTATATATTTATCTAATAAAAACGCGAAAACTTTAAACTTATATCATTTAGCACAAAGGGCCTAATTAATTGTAGACGTATGTTTGAACTGCGTTGATATTACTAGTGGACGTATGTGAGTTGATAAATATGTTGGCTGGATACATTCGCTGTCTTTTTTGACATGTTCATTTCTGACGCTTGGATTGTATCTTCTGTTTGTATTTGTAATGATATGTTTCATTACTGAATTGTATAACTGTTCATAAATTGGTTGACACGCAGATCTTTTTCTTTTTCTTTTTCTATATACTGTCAAATTCTTACTTTCTCTCTTTCTCTCTTTAACTAGATCTCATCCTTCTTTCCTTTCCTTTCCTTTCCTTTCCCTTCTAGTCCTTATTCTCTTTATAATAACCATTTATATCTTTTTTCTTTTCTTCTCCATATTATATATATATATATACATATATATATATTTTTCTCTCTATTTTCTTTCTCTATTTATTTCTCTATTCCTTTTTTTTCTCTTCTCAATCACTCTCTCTCCATTGTAATCTTTTAACTTTATTTAAATTGCCCCTCCCTCTTTACATTTTATAATTAAAGTTCTGTGTTTTAAGTTTTTTAACTCCAACTTTTAAAGAGTTCCTACCTAAAATAAAAATCCATTATTCATTGAACTTTTGAATAGTCAAGTCGCTGCCTGATGATATCTGTTGTTTGATTGAAACAAGTGGCTATTTGTAGCAGCGGGATGTGAGCATGTTTATATTACAATAAACAAGTATATATATATATATATATATATATATATATATATATATATATATATATATATATATAATTGCATAGAGACGCTATGTTGTCTGGGATTAAATGGGAAGCAACATTTTATCACTGATACTTTTGTTGTCATCGAGGAAATTACCCATTTTCTAAAATCAAATCGAATTGCCTGTTCTAGTTTAGCACCCACTGCGATGTACCGGAAAACGCCTCACATACCGCTTCCCTGTAAACAATATATTAGAGTTCATATTACACGGTTAAAATCTACTGTTCATTTTATAAAACAATCTTTAACTAAAGGCATCGCTTAACATTTCAAATGCGAAAGCCAAGTCTCATTGTTCAGTTGTTCTCTAAACAAAACATTCATTTCTAATACGCCCTCCGTCCTATCTAAGAACCACCTCTTGATTTTTTTAAATTGTTTTTACATAATAATTTGGAATTAAAATTAAACGCACAAAAGTAATGTATCGTGATTCAATCGTGCTCTAAAATTAAGCATTCTATTTGGACGCGCGTCAGTTGATTTTATCGCTTCATGCTCTCTGCTTGTGTGGTGATAAGACTTTTAATGCACTCTTGATGTAAGGTTGTATAAAAGTGTTAACCTTCGTCAAAATCGGTCTTCCGCCTTTTAACTAGATGTTTCGATAATCGATTACAGACATTTATCGGATCCATTTCAGAACAAAAACTTCATATTAACACTGACAGATACATGAAATACCTTCGGTAATCACGAGTGCAGGACGTTCGATCATCACGGGTCGATAGACTTGAACCGGCAACGAAGCACTCTTTGACTCCATTAGTAAGGACAAAATTCGATCAGCCACCGTTAACCGCGAGAAATAGTGTTGAAATTTAAACAGTTATTGTTTTAAATGTTTTTAACGTCTGTCAGAGTGATCTAATCATTATATGATGATCTACTCATGCGAGCTGAATTGACTGACTTTAATTCAGCTGACAGTACTCAACGATAAAAAACGAGTTTCTTAAAGAGATTGACATAATTATTTAGGATAATAATAGGGATCGAACGTCAGACTATCTTTACCACAGTCCGGTGCCTTACCCGTTAGACCACGAACCATAGATGACGTTACTGTTTATTTTTATCGCTTATAAATTTAGGTTTGTTATTGTTGCTTAGATTGCATTATAAATATATATATATATATATATTCATTTTTTAATTTAATTATATAATGTACGCAAGTATATATTCGCAGCATAATAATTACAGTTAGTAGTAAAATAATAAAAACACTTCATGTATAAAACGTGCACTAGAGATAGATACATGGAAACATATATCCTATGTTTGCTTTTTTTACAGTTTTATTCAGATCTTTATTCATATTGCAATATTTCTTAGAGAGCTAATGCTGTTAAAATTCTCCGCAGATTACAAGTGAAATGGACTTTTTGTCCAAGACTTAATACTTGAATATATTTTAATATTTGTTTCTTTTCACAATACCTGTGTTTCCATTTATGCTTTAAGTCCATTAATGAGGTTATAGAATATTGCGACAAACCTAATGCATATTACATGGAAATTATACATGTATTACCTTTTTCCTATAGGAATCTAGATGCTTCTTTATAATTATGTTTATTGTTCTCAGTTCTGCAACTGTGTATGTTAACATACGTAGTGATTACTAAAATTTACAAAAAAAAAAAACAATTCTCTTAAACTTTCAACATGTAAAAATATTTAGAAATTCGTGTACCTTTTGTTCAGATTTGAATTACATTTTATTTATATTCATTCCAAAGTAATTAATTCAGATTCCCTTAATTTCACTTTCTTATTAACCACCCCTTATCTTAAAACTTACATTTTAGACATCTTCTAAAATCCAAATTTATTTACAATATCATTATCCCTACATTCCCGTGTGTAACTGTCATTATATATGCCACTTGTTGAAAATCTTTCTCCGGTTCTTCGATTGCACTAAGACATATGGCCGAGTGGTCCTAGACGTTGTATCAAAGTTTACAGTTACCCAAAGGTGTTGAGTTCAATCCTGAACGAAGGCAGTGAAAAAGTAACATTCAAAACAGAGAATCAGCAACTATGTCCCAAAGCCTAGCTGGAGTCCGAACACGGTACCCCCGTAATAATAATAAAGGGTTGGGTTCTAGACTCCTAACAAACGGTTCCCCAGTTCGATACAAAACACCTGACGAAGGCCGGAGGGCAAAACGGCCGAAACGTTTTGACAATAACAACCAAGATGAGGAAGTCAGTCCGACAATCTCAATCAATGAAAACACCTCATCTCAAAAATACAGACAATTACTATCTGTTGCTACTCTTGCAGAATTTAACCCCGTCCATCAGGATTTTCCGTCAGTTGTGATTCGTGCTCGAGCGGCAGTCATTTGATGAAGCTGAGCAAAGAACGGACACAGATGCATTTTTAAAAAAAGTAGCCGAATAAACAATAGAAATACAATAAATTATAAATAAAAAACTATTGTAAATTTACTCATTTATATATATATATTTTCTTAAGAACAGTTGCATCTTTTATTGTTTTATTACATTTATTAATTTTTGCAATTTTTGTAACAACAATCTTTTTTGTTTTAGAAGCATGCTTTTGTTTTAGACGCACACAAACACAGGCATGCACTAATTACAATAAGAACGATAAGCGAAGAGAAATTCGGGTAGTTAGAAAGAGAGAGAGAGAGAGAGAGAGAGAGAACGAAAGAAAGAAGTAAAGGAGGGGTAACCCTTTTAAACACATTATTGAATTCATAGAATAAAAGGAACAACAGTGCGATACCTCCAAAGCAATTATTAGAGTGGTATGTATCGTACGCACGCACGTACACACGCACACATACACATACACACACACATTCACATGGCTGTAGCGACCAATGCACTTAATGATCTTGACGCCGTGCAAAATAATATATCTTTTAGTTTTAATTTTAGCAATCGTTCGTTTATAAAAGGAGGAATCGGATTCCAGAATATCAGACATTTCAGAGCTCAGCCAACCAAAATGGATGGACTTTGTCGAGAGAGGGTTTATTATTTACGAAGTGGAAATTGGAAAATTATGTTAGGTCTATGTATTTGTTAGCTAGTTACGGTTGCTGTAATTCCAGAATATGTGGAACGTATATAATTCGCTCTGTTGACAACTAGTAGTAGTAGTGGTAGTAGTAGTAGTAGTAGTAGTAGTAGTAGAACTAAATATTACCGAGAAAATAGAGGCTTCTTCATCTGTAGACGTTGCGATTTTGATGGAGTTACTCATAAGATGCAATGTCGTATTTTAATATCACGAATAAATGTGTATAAAATGGCGTTCGAAAGCTACCTTAGATAGTGGTTATAAGCCGAAATGTATTGATTTTGCATGTGGTATCTATGTCCATGGGGGATTGAGTGTATATCGAGATATTTAACAAATAGGCTTAACCAACGTCTTTGGAGTGAATTATTGTGTTCTTTCACAGAAAAAAATACGTGAATATTTTAATACTTACACTTTACTGTTGATTAAAATATAGTGAAGTGTACGGATTTGATCCTTTTCTGAAGTCTAAATCAAAGTGTAGGTATGAATAATATATGTATAATAGGTAAAAGCGTTTATTGGTTTGTTTTAAGTATTTATCTTCCCTATTCTTTCTGAAAGTTTCGAATTCGTTTTAACATTACTTATCCTTTTCAAGCCAAGTAACAAAATGTTAGTTTTTGTTGAGGAACTCATGTAAATCTTTGATGGTTCGTTTGGTATATTCATGCAATTTAATGAAACCCGTGTCAGATGCAGTAATAAGACAATATAAATGTGAATAAGTTAGTATTTCTGTGACTTTGGAATGTTTAATAAGGTCGCATCTGCATGCATATATATATATGTATATATGTGTGTATGTGTATAAGTGTATATATGTATATGCATATACATGTACTGATGTCTATTTATATGTGTATCTGTGCGTTAGTGAATAGATATATAAATCCAAGTATAAATATGTGTAATATGTGTATATACAGGGTAACCCATAAAAATGGGCCCCAGCTATAATTAGAACAAATTATATACTGTTTTGTCCGAATGAAATGAAACTTTGGTCACAACTAGTTTATTATATTCAAACCATCACATCAAAACACTAGGGTCTTGGACCTTTTTTTCTTTTTTCCTCCGTTCCACAGCATGTGTATAGATAGTCTCTTTTGTTTTTTTTTGGGGGGGGGTCACGCTGTATATGTGCATTCATTTACGTATATTTATGTGTGAATATGAATATATCTTGACGTATTGATATATGTATGTATATTAATTATATTATACATATATATATATGTGTGTGTGTATACATATATATATATATGTGCATATATCTATATATGGATATATAGATATATGAGTATATGTAAGAGATAATAGCAAAATGTTATAAAATTCAAGTCGTAAGGAATAGGAATTAGTTTTTGTGTGTAAAATCTAAACTTATAATATACAATATGTAAAAGCACTTAGAATAAATAAAGCATTAAATGCAAATTACATCATTGTATGTTGTAATGACACGTTCAGAACAATACAACGGACGTCTCTTAACGAACTGAAAAAATAATTTTTTACTGTAAGATTTTGTCTTCTTTAGATTACCCATAATCCATAATACATACCTGATTGCTTTTTTATCATATTCATATCTTGCAATATATTATAATGCATTGTAAATGTTCAATATTTTATTTATTCACAACTTCCACTTTTTTGTAGAGCACTGCCGTAAATTATATTGCTGTTGCTTGCTTAGAGTTATGCGAAGCTCTTCGTAAATAAACAAACAACGCGAGCACTGTAAAAATAGCAGTGAAAATGTTTATACAAATAATAAATTGAATAGAGCGTTTGCGGGCGCCGATTTCATAGCCGGAGAAAAGAACTGCAGACTATAAATCAGATACTTTGGGGATCGATCCCTGACTATAGATAGGTGGTAATTAGGCCGCATCAAAAAGCTGAGATACAGTGAAATAAGATGTATGTGTATCAGCAGACACATTATATATATATATATATGTGTGTGTGCGTGTGTGTGTGTGTGTGTCTGTGTGTGTGTTTGTGTGTGTGTCTGTGTGTGTGTAGGAGAAATATATACAGTTATAGATATCGGATGATAAAGAGAGGAGGGATTTTAAATGAGCGTACAACGACATAGCAAGTCTTTTCCGAGATCCCATATAATAAAGTAATTCGAGTTCGTTTTGATTTTGCTAATGTACAATCTAGGATTTCAATTCATTTTTATTTCTTATATTTATTTCTTGATTTGCAATAAATATAGTAATTGGATTGAGCATTATTTTTCGAATTTTTCCGTAAACTGTGACGCCAGGCAAGATGAAATCAAATATTGGGACCCAGAGTTAATACATTTTTGTCTATAACTACATGTAAGTTGTTTTTATTGTAATTATAATCAGTATTCATAAAGAAATATGTATGAGTAGAACAAAATAAAAAAATAAGGTTTCCCCCCCCCCGAGATGTACGAGGAGTATCTGTATTATACATTAGAAGGCGGTTATAGATTATATTCATTTTACTTAATAAAGGAAAATAAAAGCATTAAACATAGTCAGCGGTGACCAAAATACTTGTCTTCATTGGTTATTAAATCAACAGTAAAGGCAATCGATTCATTTACTCTTGAATATCATAATGCTGAGAGTTTACTAATGATACATCGTTTACTATCTTTTCATGCAATGTGAACAATTCTGATCTCTATGTTTAATAGACTAATATAGGCAATACTAACAGGGCGCCTGGCATTACACGGTCGTAAAATAAGCTTAAATATGGTATTTTCATTAATCCAGATTTTATATTTATTATTATATTATATTTGACCTAATACATAGACTATTATTTAAAAAAAAAATAAATATAATGACTCGTGCATCACCACCAAGAAGTGAAATCAAAATGGTTAGCTTACGATTTGTTTTCCTCTGTCGTTAATAACTAAGTATAAGGGAATAAAATTAAAACATGGGCTGATAGCTACTACATTATACATTAGGGTAGGTTGATTTTCAACTTTTTTTGGAAAATGTAAAAGGTTGAAGCAGAGAAAGTTGCACAAACATATGGGGAGTACAAATATAAATAAATTAGGTTTCCAACATCAGGCATCGGATGCTAATTTGATTTTAAAGACCGTCTATTTTGAGACACGGAAAAAAATCCTTATCTGTGAAAGATTTGTGAGAAATTATTTAGTATTTTGCAGTTTCAATCATAACAAGTTGTTTTATATATTTAAATAAACGATATAATGACTGATATGCTAAATATTAAACAAAATTATAATTGCCCCCCCATACTGAGGTGGCGGCAATTACAAAATTCTATAAATGATGCATTCTACTTTGTTTTATGACTGCAAAATTCAATACTTTTTACTATTAATGAAAAAAAGAAGTTTTTATTCTGTTTGGAAAAAAGTCTTAATAAAACCTAAAACAAATTATTTACCTATCTCTAGGCAGTTATCTATGCTTGTATAAAAAACCCAAAACAATTGGCAAGTAAAAAAGCTATTTTTTTACCATAATATCAAAATTCTCCCTATAGGATCCCTTTGAAGCAAAAAATGGCCTCATTTCATGGCATAAAATCTTAGCAATAATATGTCTATGTCTTGCTTCAAGTTTATAGACTGATTGGCAGGCTTCTGATGTCAATTTTACAGCACTTTCCACACTTTGTGAATGTGCAGGCAAATCAGGTAACTCTGGCTTTCTGCCGCTCATAAATAATTACTAAAGTTCATGATATGATAATTCTTCAGTTAGTGCTTGCTCTGAACCTCCACTTTGATAAATGTAAAGCGTCAAAATTTATTGTTGATATTTTTTAAACGCTTTTTCACTGGTTCCCCACTACTAAATAATTATTAATTTTATTAACTTGAACAAATGAACACAACTTTTATTTTAATTAATTTTTTTTTAATTTAATAATTAAAAATGAATGTATAAATCGAAATAAACAATTTGATCAGTTTTATATGAATGTTTACTTACCTAATGATTAAAATTCTTCGTATAGCTTCTTATCTCACTTCCATTTCATCTGATTTTAAGAAAGAGAACAGAATATTCTCTGGCAAAAGGGCAAAAGCATTAAACTGATGATTGCTTAAAGCAATTTCCTGAATTTCTGGAGGCTGCTTTTTTATTTGCCCAATTATTTTAAAAATATACATTTGCTGGTTATGAAATTTATTATCCAGTTTAATTTCAAACCAGCTAACTGTATAAACTTCTACAATAAAACTAATCAGCTGGTGCATTTTTCTGGTCAATTCAGATGAATAAATTTTACGGGTCCACAAACACATTAATCGGATTGCCAGAGTAAGCCATTTTGCCTGATTTAAAGGTCAGATCCTTCATGCTGTATACTGAGGGTCTACTTTACCCCTTGAAATACCAACACATACTCTAAAAGTAGTCTTTGGTCACCAGTGAGATCATTTTCTGTTAGTTCAGAATACCTGCCCTCCAGAGGACTACTCACTGGAAAAATGTTAACTTGGGGTAAATGATGGTAATTGTTGGCACATAATTTTCCGAGTTGACCCGTAAATGATGTTGGGCTTCGTGCACTTCCATCAAGGAATTGAAATAATGTCCTAAAAGGAAGCTCATTCTGGTGTAGAGAACAACCAATAGTGTATATTTTTCTATACAGCTTGTTTTCTAGTGAGGAAACCAGTATTGGTGCTTGTGTTATCTAAAAGGAGAACCTTTAAAGTATTGACACTCTCATACTTTTCTAGAACTTTGTGAACTTCATCTGTCAGAACAGCGCCAGTTGCTCTAACAGTAGGAATCACTCTATGTCTTAGATACACCCTCTTACTTCCACATCCCATCTCCTTCGTAAATGTCAAGTGATGCTCTTGTCCTTTAGCTTTTCTTCGATTTTTGTTTCCTTTTTCATTGACAGTTTCCATGTAAAATAAAGTGTCTTTCTCGTGTTTCCCATCATCACCAATGCAGACAAGATTTCTAATTTTTTGATTATGCTTTTGATAAGCATTATTTTTTTATCTTTCTTTTTCTCTGTCAATTTTGGATTTATCTAGAAAAAATTTTTTAAAATCAATATTTGATTTTAGAAGGCCCGCAGCCTGTAGATCCAAAAGAAAAGCATTTGCAAGACTTGCACCTAGGTTTGATGAGACATCACCTCTGATGAGTTCAATGGCATAACGAGGAATTTTTATCAGGCTGTAAATACTCTTACACTCTTCCTCTGGCTCAAAACTTTCATCTGTTCCATCACTATTTTCTGATGTCAGAATGATATTCTGGTCATGGGATGTTGAAGCAATAGGCGGGGGGGTGAATCAACTTGCTTTTCTCCTAACACACTTAACTTTTTAGATTTTGCGACTGCAGCTTTATCAACAGGTCTCAGTTGAAAATTGCCTTCGAGTCCTATTTTATTTCTTTGGTCCTTCAAATACTCTCTCCTCCACAGGAACCTGCATTAGAAAATTCGACAAATGTTTATTCTAATCTACGCTAATCTTAGAAATAAATTCTATTTCACGTAAAAAAATTGTAATTTCTTTTCTCACTGGTTTACATAAAATACAAGTATGGAAATTCATTTAATTTAAGATGTCTATGATTGTCATCAAAAAGATTTTTTACACAAACAAGAGAAATTTAAAAAAATAGAATAAACTAACCTTTTTTTATGGGACAGGTACAGACAATATGCTTTGACTGACAATTTTCTTTTTTGCATTTAATACTTTTGGCATGACAACTTGCAATTGGCAGGTCACACGAACAAGATGAAATATCAAATAATTTGTCAATTTGTAATTGACCAGAAGACTTTTGGCATATGCGGATAAAACGTTTCTATTTATTTGCTTAGTTTTTTTTTAAGCAGGTGTCCTGCAATTTGTGTACAATCCATTTTTCAGTTAATAGGGGCAAACTGGAATTTACTGCCTTCCAAATATCTTTAACATCATTTGCCATTAATTTTGAAAGGGCAAATTTATTTAACTTTGGGCGAGAATTCTTCATGTAATAACCATATTGAATAATCTGACGGAAAGTAGGGATTCTGTTGTATTTAATGGAAAAGGTGTGCCCACAAATTTTGTAGAAATAGTTCGTTTCCGACTCATGGTTAGAAAAATATCTGCAAAATACATATTTTATGATATGGTAAGAAATTAAACAAAAGAAATTATGAATTAAATTTAAAATTTGGAAAAATTGGTAAATATCAAAAAAGAAATAATAAAGGTTTGCTAAGATATAAAATGCAAAATGTAATAATTTCTATATTTGAATTAAGCTTCGGTTAACAAAGTAAACACACGTGTGAACACGAAAATGAAGCCGATTACTTGGCAGTGTAGACAGAAATATTAACCGGATAAAATAAAGCCCTGGTTTATTAGTTGTTTAATTCATTTTAAATGAAATATTTTGCAGGGTGTCTTTTTATATCGACACTCAATTAGTTTTCTAAAAATAAAATAGATATTACAAACAAAAGAAAAAACGTATTGTTTATACTCCCTTCATATGTTTTCTTCAAAACCGGCATGAATATGACATGCTTATTCTTTTATTTAACACCGGCACCCTGCGACATAGACGCAGCTTATTGAGTTTTTCAATGTTTAAATTCATTTTAGCAAAAAACGATGGAGTTTTAGAAAAAAAGTATTTTGTGTTGTTATTCTTAATGCTATTTAACAACTTTCTCTGCTTAGACCTAGTCATAATGCCAAAATCGACCTACCCTATTATACATGCATATTCGTAATGCTGTCGTCTGACCTTCACCTAGCAAATTCCATTTTCTTTTTTTTAATTCTCACAATTTTGTACCGATCAATAAAACAAATATAAACTGTCGCATGTGTTCAAATACCTTATATATGAAGTTTCATGTTTGTAGACACAAAACTCTAGGAGGTTTTTTGTAGGCAAATATTTGGTAAACATAAATATATATGCATGCAAATATATTTATGGAAACAGTTTTTTGTTTACTATAAAAATGTACGCAAATATAACGCAAGTATAAATCAGGTGCATTAACATAATTATACGCAATAGTAAACTAAAGTGTATTATCCCATAAGAAAACAGAAAAGAAACTAAAAGGAAATTAATTAAAATAAATGTTTGAAATAATATGCAAATAAGCTAGATCTTTTTCTAGTGAATGCAATTCTCCAACCCATATAAAAGAAGGCTCTCATTTCCTTTTAAATAAATAATGAAATGGTTTTAATAAGGATATCAATACACAAAAAAACCCAAATTTATAAGAGTATAGAAGATTAATTTAACAATCATTTTTGAAATCAGAAAAGTAAAAAAAAAATTGTGTTTACATCCTTTTCTGAAAAATTAGGAAGAAAATTCAAAGAAAATTGACTGTATTTTCGTGTATATGTATAAAAAAAGAACGAGTTCCCTGGTTACTCATCGATTGCACCTTAAGAACTAAATATATCGTTTATCCTGCAAGTAATTATATATATATATATATATATATATATATATATATATATATATATATACAGTAAAACTGGTAATTAGTAAAAGCCTGACGAAAGTGTTCAATACTTTTGCGGGGCAAATATATGTTTTATATTTTTATTACAGTTTTATCTGTTTGGTTGCATATGTTTCGGATATTGGACCATGTTTACGATCCAACAACCTCGTCAGACCTTACAGAAATTGTTGTTAGTATTTCGAATATAGTGTTTTAGAGAAAAAAAGGGGGTAAGAGATAATAAGGGAGAGGGAGATGGATATCGACAATATTTAAGTTTCGAAGGTTAAAATACATTAAATTGTAGTGTGTAGGGGGTAGCAGATTCAGATAGGCGTGGGTGGAGATATATGGATATAGGGAGGCGGAGGGGGAGAGGGACGAAAAAGAAAAAAAGAAAGGGGTGGTAAGGAGAGGAGGGGAGAGGAGTTTCAATTTTTAGCTTTTAAAATTTTTACTGCTTTTTGGTTGTTTAGCCAGGTATATGAAGTAGATGAGAGAGAGAGAGAGAGAGAGAGGGAGAGAGAAAGAGAGGGAGGGAGATAAAAAGGGTTTGTGTAAGAGTCATATGTGTTTGACAAGGAGAAGATTCCATTTTGAATCGCCATAAGTCGACTTTTTCATTTCAGTTGACAATGAGTTGTTTTTAGATAGTTAAGTATTAATGCATACGCCCGCACGCGCAAATACGCATACATACAGACACATACATATGTACATTTCTACACATCCACATGAACCCAGCTCTACCTGAATCTGCTACACTCCACACACTACAATCTAATGTATTTTAACATTCAAAACTTAAATATTGTCGATACCCGTCTCCAGCCCCCTTATTATCTCTTACCCCCTTTTTTCTCTAAAACACTTCTTCCAAATATTAACAACCATTTCTGTAAGGCTGTTGGATCGTAAACATGGTCCAACATCTGAAACGTATGTAACCAAACAGATAAAACGGCAATTAAAAGATAAGGCATATTTATGTATGTATATATATATATATATATATATATATTTATATATTTATATATATATATATATATATATATATACCTTGCTTTTTAAAGTTTATAAAAGTGCATTACAGATTGATAAATGCAAAATTAAATCTTGCACATTTTTTACAGATTATAAAAACATTATGATTTATCATTTTAATACCTGGCAAGAAATGCTTTTTCTAACTTTTATCCTATTTTTAAGATACAGTTTTAGTAGTTTTACAATTTAAATTTAAAAGGAATTATATACTTTTCTATGTTTGTACTAAATTTATATTAGTTCTTGCTTCCGTATTCTACGTAGGGGAACATGTAAAATTATCTACCATACAAAACTCACGTGTGTGTTTAAATGAATGAATGTATGTATGTATGTATGTACGTATGTATGTATGCATGTATGTATGTATGTATGTATGCCTAAAACTTTCGACAGACGCGATTGACTTTCACGACATCGTTATCATATTGAAGCACGACCCTTCGAACGAAAATAATGAAAATATTGACCAAATACATTATTCCTTTAATCCTCAACTGGCCACTTGTCTACACGGGGTGGGGTCGCTATTTTGCCGATATTTCCCCACCTCTTTTCGATTGTCTAGCCTTAATTTAAACCTACATCACTTCCGGTTTAGCGATACGCGCAACAGCAAAAAACCGTCAGTTTTCTGTTATGTTTTTACATCCCTCGCTGTACAGGTTCGAGCCTGTCTACATACTACCACATTTTTTTTTTGTTAAACAAACCCCTCCAAACACCCGCGCAATGTCAGGCACCTCGACTAATCTATATATATAAAAGCGAAGATGTGTGTGTGTGTGTGTTTGTATGTCTCGCAAAAAACTTTCGACACGAGCCACGGATTTTCGCCAGATAGGTATCATTTTAAAGCTCGAAACTCCGCCCGATACATATCAAAAAATTAACCAAAAACATTAATTCCCCCACCCTAAAATCATCCGTTTTGCACATGGAGGGTATAGCAAAAACCATTCTCTCATGACAAGTTCGCCTATCCGCATGCGCAAATGACGTCGGAATATGATTTAGTTTATATATAATATTAAAACAAATATGATTTAGTTATATATAATATTTAAAAAAATAAAAAAAATATTTAATAATTTAATATCTAATATTTAAAAATATTTACTTCACTTATTCTTATGTTTTGATCCCCCCGCCCGAGCATACACACCTCTAAACACCCCCCACTAGTCGATAATATAAATCTTAAATGTCTGTTTAAATGTATATATGAATATATGTGTGTATGTTTATATGTCTCGCAAAAAATTTCGAATTTTCACACCATATGTATCATTATCACCCTTAACTGTGTACTTTTCTACAGAAAGGGGTCGCTTTTTTCGCTTATATTTTGGAAAGCCATCGCTTCTTTTCGATTGTCTTGACTAATTTTGACCTACGTCACTTCCGTTTTGGCTATTTGCGCAACAGCTAACGCATCACTTTTATTTTACTTTCTTTTCCATCTTCGCAGTACGGGTTCGAGCCTGCCTGCCTGCCTACTACCACTTTTTTTGCGCTCGCAATTTTCCTTTTATTGATTTTATTTTATTTTTTCTGCTCAACTAAGAACCTCATACACACCTTTACTTTCTTTTCCGCCTTCGCGTCCTGGGGTTTGAGGCTGCCTGCCTAGTATTTCTTTTTTGTTTGCTCAACACACACCTCTAAATACCCGGGAAGCGCATGGCATCCATGCTAGTCTATAATATAAAGGACAAAACTCTGTTAATCGTAGACCAGTCGTTATGGGGTCAGCGACGTTATCTTAAGATTGCACATACGATTTTGCCTAGATATAGAATACATATTTTTTAACGATTTAATATCGAAACAGAGTAATTTATGCCATTTTTACTTTCTTTTTTTTTAATTTTTCCATCACGTTAGCTTTTTTCTGTTTTTCCGATTTTTTAAAGAAGTTTTTACACTTAAACAGGGTTATTTATGCCAATTCTTTTTCGTTCGCTTAATCTTTATTTTGCAACAAGTTCGCTGTTTTTTGTTGTTTTTGTTTTTCCAATTTAAAAACAAGGTATAGTATTTAAAAGCGGCATACGTTCGATTATCCTTTATTTTCCATTTTCTTTTGATTTATACTCCCATACCTAACCACACCCACGTTATGCCGGGTATCTCCACTAGTTAGTAGTAAAAGTTAATAAAACATGAACTAAACATAAAAAACGAAAGAGAGGAGCATATCAAATTTAATCTACTCTTCTGTCTTTCTCCCTCCCTTATTACTTCTATTTTTTCTTTTGTGCGTCTTTTATTTATTCCTTATCACTCAGCTTTCATATATCTTCTATCAAGTTGTTTAAGTACAAGTCGATTCAAAATGAGACTTAATGAGAGTAAAATTATATCATAACACATAACAAATGTATTTAGGGTATTGAGTACGTTTTGATTCGTGGAGTTTTTTGGTTAATAAACTCCATTCAGTAAAATGCGTGTAAGCGTAAAATAACACGGCTAAAATTATACAAACCATATATTATGATATTTGTTGAAATGGTATTAAACTATCACCAATATATATGCTCGAAAAGAGCAAATCGATTTTGATTGAACATAAATAAGTGTGGCATTTAAACAATTAATTAATTTAAGGTACATAATAAAAGTATATATCTTTCTTATAAAAAAACGTACATATGTTCGTATATAACAATTTATATGTCCATATGTACCTCTCTCTCTCTTTATCTCTCTCACTCACTATATATATGTATATATATATATATATATCCATTTTATATAAATATATATGTACACATATATACATATGTGTAAATTTTCATATGCATATATAAATATTTTTATACATGTATATGTATATAGATGCATATATGTTTGTATGTATATATAGGTATATATGCATGCATATGTCAAAAATATATGCATATATATACATATATATATGCATATATATATACACACATATATATATATGAAGGTATGCATGAATATATTCAAATGTATACATATATTATATATAAATATATATTGGTATATATATATATATATATATATATATATATATATTATAAACACATGAATATATGCGTACTTACCTATTTATATATATATATATATATATATATATTTAGATGTATTCATACATACATGCATATATATTTATGTATATATTGATATATATCTATATATTGATATATATATGTGTATGTTTATGTGTGTATTTGTGTGCATATCGATTAATCATAGTCTGCGACACTTCTAATGATCGCCAGTGTCGTAAAACTTGAGTAAGTGTTAAGTACATTTCATTGTTATTGTATCATCGGAGGTACAAATACATAAATATATATAATTGCTACATTGCTTGGTAGGGATATAATGGCTTAATTCTTGTTTTAAATTCTTTTGTGCAATGAAGTAAAACGCTAACTCTTTATTGCATTGTCCCTGAATGAAACGATAATTGTATCAGCTCTGTAATCCATTTATTCGCCTCTTGTCGTAGACTGCTAGCCTTTGAACAATATTTATGTGGTGTTAAGCGTGGGTAAAAAGGAGTCCATGCGTGATACTGATCATGAACTCTCTAAGGGCGTAGTATTATCCGTATAAAATTGCTGGACTAATAAATATTTTTATTCGCATCAAAAGAATTGTGAGATATTAGAAGGTCACGATTCGATTTGTTTTATGGTATTTTATTCGCCAGAAGATTTTTGAACAATTTCATAACTTTTGTTAACCTCCATTGTCTCTTTATTACAAAGAGCCAAGTTATATCTGCAACTAAATCTACGTCATATTAGCAAATACTACCTTTATTTAAATTCTGAATGATTAAATATGGATTTTCAATTTTAAACTTGATACTAGCATTTAGAAATGTTTAAATAACTTATATCAATACAAACTATGAGGTCGGCATACCGTGTTTAAGCTTTTATTTAATTTTTTCTAGTAATAGGCAATAGATAATGAAATCGTAGCGTAGAATATTTAACCTATGATATCAACTAATCTAAGACACGCAGTATCTGGATTTCACTATACATGACACACTAAAGCATGGTCAATGTTTATCTGATCGGTGGAACGTTCATTTTTGTGATCAAGGTAATATCAACTATGTTGTAAGGGATCTTTTTCAAAACAAGTTTATTAAAATAGTTCATAATAGTAATCAAAATATTAATCCATCTTTGTAATACAATTTTGAAGTACATATATATATAATATATATATATATACATATATATATATATATATTATATATATGTATACGTATAAACTAATATGTATACACTAAGAGGCAGTCAACTAGTGTTCATGCAACGTTCACAAATCGTGTCGTTCGAACAATCGAGATTGACTAATGCCTGTGTACAAGTTGAGCGTCTATTAGTTATTAATTACCTTTATTCTTGTGGCTATTACTGGTGGTTCAGAGATAACGTCTTAGCAAATAAAGTCAGAGGTGGCCCCCTTGAGTGACAGGTATTTTTTTCGGATGAACTCTACCGGACTTTGTTGTTTCTCATATTTCTTACTTAGAAAAGTTCCTAACTTCTATGATGCTAAATAAATTAACATTATTATTAGGTATATAGGGATGGATGTATTCCGTATTGATGGGTTCAGGTGGAAAATGAACCTTTTAAGGCATCGCTGTAATTTTTTATCCTGCACTTCGAGCCTTCCTTTCAAAATAGATTTTATGTAAAAAAAAATCTTCCATTATATGACTACAAATAGCCTTAATTAACGTTAATACCTGAGGGTATATTCTTTATTTAGAACCTAATTGAAAATATTATAAACCCCAAAGAATATATACATATATATATATGTGTGTGTGTGTGTGTGTGTGTGTGTGTGTGTATATACATGTGTGTGTGTATATATACATGTGTGTGTGTTTGTGTACGTGTGTATTTACATATATTTATATAGGTGCGGGTGTATATATATGCGTGTGTGTGTGTGCGTGTATGAGTGTGTGTGTGTGTGCGTAGTACTATTATAGATAGTCAATTATTCTAATTTAACGCTTGATGCATGTTTATTTTTCAGAACAAGACATATATAAGCAAAAGGAATTTAAAAAAATAAACATTAATTTTCTAACTGCATACTAGTTACACAAATATGATCCCTATATCTAGTGTTTTTTATAAATATTTAAATTTTACATTTCTTTTAATATTTCGTGTTTTCGTTTGGATTTTTTTTAATGCTACATTTTCTGCAAAGCCAACTGTTTTCTATGACTGTTTTGAAGATTGCTTTATATTTTTGGAAAGATAGTCTAATTTGGCTGGTTATGATATGATTTGCAACCGATAAATAATTTGATTTATTGTCATCGTTGTTTAAAGAATATTCTTTTGAAGTTTAAATATGCATGCATAATACAAGCGGCAGCCGCTGAAATTACACATTTTAGTTCGAAATTCTGTATATGTACTCGTTTGACATTAGATTGTTGGTTTGCTGTTTTTGTTTTACGACATATCAACCCTTTTCAGGTTATTTAATGCCGAATCCAAAGATTTTGAAGAAAAAATTTTTAATAGAATATATTTGTTGTTTTCAAGTCGGTTTCTATTTAACCCATAGTTGGAACCATAACAGGTACTACCACTCCGGGTCTGAGTGGACCTGGGAGCAATGGTAATTAAAGGGTGGCTCCACACTCCCCAAAGCCCAGAAGCTGGGGCCTCACCACTGGATATAGTTTAAGGTCATATCCAGGACCCCCATTGAGGGACTTTTACCCTCTGCAGGGGGCAGTCGGTGTATTCTAATGCACCACCGGCAAGGCCGTGCCCATTAGAATTCTCAAGTTCGAAAATATGTATCAATAAAAAAATAGTAGTTTGAATAATCAAAACCGCTTTAAGTGGGTGAGGGGCATTGTTTATCAAGGCCCAAAAGCGAATCGAGTGCAAGGGTTTATGAATTTCATGGGGCTTGTGAGATAATGTGATAATAGTTGAACTTGAGTAGTGGGGGTTTATTTAAGAGGACGGAGCAGCAGGATCTTGTTGACATTAATACAAATTTTCATAATAAGCTGGAACGCAGCCCCGCGGTGTTGTATTCCACAGCGAAGCAGTCTGATAAAATAAACTTTATTCATGGAATTTTCGTTTTGTTGTATGCACAGGTATATAATAAGGGAAATTCTTAGCAGTTGTTTTAACTAATTGAGCGTTTCCTCAGAATTTTATACAGCTAGAATCAGCGATAAAGATAAAAATAATGATAGACTATAGATAGACAAGCTACTTATCTTCTGTGACAAAGAGGAAGTAGGTTGAAGAGAACGAGTGGGCACGCCGTTTGTATTAGAGATTCGTATTCCAGTAACACATTTCCAATATCCGCATGCTTGTGGAACTTTCCGGTGACTCTTGTCTTCCTACCTATAGCCTTTTCTTTTCAAGGCTAAGGTCAATAGGTTTTTATTTTACTTTTTTTATTTTGCAATACATTTTTTTATTGGATATTTGCATCAAGAGTTTCATGCCTGGCCGAGAGCAATTCCAATAGATTAAAATAACACGCGCGATTTTAAATGTTTATTATATTCCCTATCGTTAAAAATTGTGCAGCATAGATACAAATGACTTTTTGAACCGCAAAATATTGCATTCATTACTTTTAATTTACTAATAATTTTCTTAATCATTCAAGTGACAACCGATCCAGCTTATTTTACTTATTATTATCCCTGATTATTATTAAAGAGCAGATTTAAAAAAAAAAGCTGTTTTGTCAGAAATTATCATTATTGTCTTTTATTGCTGAAATGGATTATCATTTTACGTTAGATTTATATTAGCAATTGATCATTCACATAGACATGGAACCCATTTGACAATCTATAAATATAAAAGCGAAAATGTATGTATGTATGTGTGTTCACTTTTTCTGTATGTCTACAAAAGGCTTCTTTCAGAGAAGCGGTCGCTCGCCTAACAACTTTTTAAAGCATTTTATATCACATATAAATCGTAATATCTCACAGTTAACAACGAAGCTCGCCTGTCTGTTCAATTTGCTCGATTTCGGGAAAATAAATATTCAACATTTGTCGCTCGCCGCATGTGGGTTAGTCTTTTTCCTATAACATCTTGGGAAAATAAAAATCCCGCAGTCAAACTTGACCTCATTAACTCATTAAACGGGCACTGCCAAATCCAAGTAATTAAATAAATTCAAACGTGTGTCCGTTAGCATCTTGCGATGGGGCAGTGGTTAACGTCGCATGTTTTTTTTTCACACTTTAATTTACAACTTTACCAAAACATTTTAACACCCCATCCCCGGAGTGTCCACGCACACACCTCCAAACACCCGGGCAACGCTGGGTACCCCTCGCTAGTTATAAATAAAACCGTTTTGTGGTTGCTTTAAGGCAGTCGCCAAAAAATAGAATTTTTTTTATGTGTACGAGTTTGAATAAGCAAATGATGCAGGGAAACATTTTCAGCAATATTTAATTTGGATTAATGAAAATGCTGTCTATGCGTTCCTCCGCGCAGAACATATTGAGATATAATTAAGTACGAATCTCGTATATAGGAGCAGTTGTCCGATGCAGCTTGAACAGCGTAGATACGATAATGCCTTCTTGTATAGAATATGGTGTCGAAGGAATAGTTTAATAATTTAAAGATGCACATATCACAATAACGTAGCACATTGGAAGAACAAATATCTATACAACTTGAATTTATTATAACAGCGCAAATATGAGCCTTCAGTGAATAAGGTGATCATTCAAGAATAAGAAACCGGTTTATCAACTGACAAAACTAAATATAGTACTGATGATTAACCTAGCAATATTCTATTGAAGAGCAATGAACTGCTTATTTGCAACGTGTTCTATACGTACATTATGGGTGACGCACGTACTATATGACCTCATATTCCTCATTGAGTTCATATAAATATATACATATATGTGTGTGTGTGTGTTTGTGTGTGCATGTGTGTTTCCTTTTATAGATATATTTTACTGTGTAACATTGAGATAGATATAAAACATCGCTTGTGTTTAATGGGTTAGGAGTGCGACCTTATTTTGATATAATAAATAATAATTCGCAATTAATAAAAATTGTACATACATATGAATGAATATATGCGAATCTGTTTTATCTATTTCTCATATTTCCCAATAAAATCAAAATTGCCGCTATTTAAATCCTTAATACAACATAGACACTTGAAATACTATATGATATATAGAAACAGACAACTCGGCGACAGAAGTTTTAATGACTGATAATACTTAAACTGTTAAGACCAAATACAATTGTTGGGGCTATCCATTCGTAATCTCTCGGCGATTCTTTATTTATATATGTGAAAATCTTATCAATATAAACCGTAATTTAATGAATTTCATTAAATAAATGACGCATTATTAGAATTTCTGAAAGAATTTGATAATGTACTTTCACGTAGGTTATTTCAATTAAACTAATCACAAAAAAGATACGCATCAGCAAGTGTTCTGGAACAGCGACAAGCTGTCACTTTTCACTATATATTTAGCTCGGTAACATCATCACAGAGAGGAACAGAAGATTTCTTTTTACAAAGGAATCACCAATTATCAAGGCCCATATGCCATTCGACGTAATGGTTAAAGAGTGTACAGTAGTAAAAAGTTATAATATAATAGTAGTCATTAGAAGTGTAACGTTGGTAAATTTGATTACTTAAGGGGAACAGCTCATCAAGAACTTGTTTATGTTGGACTTGAAGATGGCCATATAGTATTTAGCAACATACCAGGAAAACAAATGAGAGGTCCACAGATATGCAGTTCTAAGAAAGAAGATTTGTTCATAGAATCTTCACTTAGGTTTCGACACATATAAAGAGTAGGGGAAATTATTGACAGTGGTTTCAGATAGACGAGTGTTTCTCGTGAATTTCTGGCGAGGAGGGGGCATATATTGGAGCTCAGACGAGAACATTCCATGAAAATAACGATAAAGAAAAAACAGGCTCGCAACGTTTCCACTGTGAGACAGATGTTGAAGAGAAGAGAAAAGGGCATCCGCCACTAGGTAACGAAGTTTATTTAAAACTATATCAAGGTATGATAAGGTCTTTCTAGCAGCTTCTGCCCAGATTTGGCAACAGTACTCCATCCTCTAACGTACCTGAGTCTTATGTAAGTAGAGAATTGCTCCAACTGGTAGATATCTATTGGATCAATAGAAGGATCCCACCATTATTCCTGCGACATTGACAACGGATTTGATGTACGTGTCCCATTTCAGATTAGGAGTAAATGTCAAGATGGGAATCAAAACGTTCATGATGTAAAGATAGAAGTTTGGTTTTAGATGCATAAAAAGTAACCAGACACCTTTTACCCAAAGAACCACATGCTCAAGATCAGAGAAGAGAGAATCAGAGACTCCACCCTCCATTAGCGAGGGACGATACAGTTTTATTACTTAAGATTCAATAAAAAATGTAAGTTACCAAAACAGCGTAGACGCAGGGAGACGCTCAGGTGAATTGATTTATATTTTCTTTTAATTTCTTGGCATTGGCATATTTAAATTTATAAAGTAGTTTAAAGAATTAACAAAATGTTAATATATATTAATATAAATCAACTCTAACGTTTATTAAATAGCATAAATAAATTATAATGTTATTCGTATGATTGTTACAAAATTATGAATGCATATTTTATAATCTAACATTTTGATTTCAAGTGATTCAATTAACGACTTTTTCGAAGTGACAACGTGTTTGCAAAATCAACTCTCTCTATATATATATATACACGCGCGCGCATACACACACATATATATATATATATATATATATATATATATATATATATATATAAATAAATATATATATATATATACAGATTAATAGGGTTTCTTGATTTAGAATACAGAATTTCTTCTTGGAGTAAGTGAAAATACAATGGGCAAAGAAAAATCATGTCAAAACTATAAGTCTATTATATTTAATATTTCAATTTGTAAAACGATCATTCACACATTCAAAATCGATTAGTTCATAAAAAAGGAGACTGAAACTAAAACTGTTTTGAAGAACTAGCCATGTCTAACTTTTGTGCAGCGTCCATACTTTGCCCTAACGTGTAAATAAGTCCACGAGAAGTATCTTTACTGAATTACAAATAAAAATGCACTTGACCGCATTTGACTGATTGTGGATTGTCATAAGAACAAACGATTCTTTCAGACGAGAAAACTTCATTCCAAAATAAAAACACATATTGTAAAATCCGGAATGATAATTGTTCGCATAAAAGACAAACACATACACGCACAGACAAATATATGACATTACTAATGATGCTATGCATATGTATGCATTCCAAATAGCAGAATGTGTCTATATAGAGTCTACATATATTGACGTGACCAATAAACCTTTATCTCCCAGCATAACATGTAAATACTCTTCTCCATAAAATCACCAACATTTAACAGAATAGGAAATTTATAAAACAGATTTATATAATATACTAGCTTAATTTTCAACTATTTTAAATTGTAGCTTTGTCCCTTTTAGTCGAAGCATTATGCATCGATCTGAGAGCTAACATCTACTATTTCTATTAAAGACAATCGGAAAAGGACGAGGTAATGAATTTTGAAACGTTTATAAAACGTATATTACAGACTTAAAAAAAAATTCATTATTTTTAATTTGCACCAATAAGATCACGTGCCTAGGAACAACTTATATAAGTAAATACTGCTTGCAATGTACGTTAGATCAATGATTAGCCACCAAGAAAATATTGGATAATAAAAGAAACAGAAGTGTTCGCTGTTATTTAATCAATAGTTTGCGTATATATAATCACATACACTTGCAATATTTCTCAGTTTTTGAATAGATTTTTTTAAAATGTTTCATTTTTAACTGTTTAAATATGTTTAAATTCTTAATAACTCACCAAGTTTCCAATCTTCTACGAAGCGTCCATCTATCCATTTGAATCTCTGTCTAATAGCATGAGACTAACAGCTCTCTTTAGTATAGTATATATGACTTTACTACCGTATCTCTCCCACTGTCTTTTTCCTCCTATCTCTCTCTTTATTATTATTCGAAGAAAACGATACTATGGAAAAAGATCGAAATATAAAATTAAATCAAAAGAAGTATTTAAAGTTTATTTTAATTAGTAAGCGCATAGTTGAAAAAAGGCAGAAAGATGGGGAATCATAGAGAGATGGGGAAATTAGAGCGATTAATAAAAGACTAAGCTGATTCGTCTTTTCTTTGTATATTTGATTGGCTTTGAAAAATCAACATTGAATCAATCTTACCCACATGAATCGGCAAACATTACTAGAATAACAAACATCATGTATGTACGCGACCACCAGTTATTGACATCCTTATTCATAGACATGAGGATGATGTTTTTCCTGTCCTAATGTTGGGCGAATTAGTGAGTATACTAATTTCCGCATTTTTTAGGTGAACGCCTAGGCAATATATATATATATATATATATATATATATATATATATATATATATATATATATGTGTGTGTGTGTGTGTGTGTGTGTTTTATTTTTTATTACCGTTTTATCTGTTGCTCTCAGCAATAGTACTGAGCACTCTCTTCAGGTTTTTACTAACTACCAGTTTTACTAAATATATATATATATATATATATATATATATATAATTATTACTATAATTATTTTAATATGTATAGACACTAGTGTGTAATATTCTTGGGAATGATCAAACCAATAAGTTGCGATTTTAACCGGTAAAGAAATTCGAACCCGACCAAGAAGCAATCTCTAACTCCATTAGCAAAAAAGCAAAGTGTCTGTATCCCTTTCTTTTACCCACCCCCTAGTAATTATTATTATTATTATTTTTATTATTATTATTATTATTATTATTATTATTATTATTATTATTGGCTCACATGGAGCTTTCACACAAGTCAACAAACGATCTGATGGAGACGTGTGGTGTTCTCTGGAAGCTGAGTGACAACAAGTCTCCCCAAACGTCCAGCTCTCTCCTCCTCCTTCGATAGAATTTGCAAATAAATTTGCATCATCGCAACAGCCTCTTACCATTGATTTCGCGCTGGCAGAGGCCATTGGTTTATACTGGAATTTGAGTGGCACTAAGCCTCCCCAAGATCCCAGATCTCTTCACACTTGTCCAGCGGAGGTCTGGCCAGTGCTCTCTCCTTGGTCTTTCCATCCTCCTTGGCCCTTCTCGGCTCTTTGTTATCACTGTTCTAGTATTATTATTATTATTGTTATTATTATTATTATTATTATTATTATTACTTTTATTATTACTATCATTATAATTGCTATTATTATTAGTAGTATTATTAGTATAATTGCTATTATTATTAGTATAATGTGCATATTATTATTATTATTATTATTATTATTATTATTATTATTATTATTATCCCCGTCATTTCTACCATCTTCATTTTCACTGTTATTAACATTAATTTTACCTTACTTTTATCACATTTATCGGTAATATTATTTTTAATGTTTATCTTTAATTTTGTCTTTATCTTTATCTTTATTTTTATCTTCAATTTTAAATCTGTTTTATTTTCATCTTTATTATTACTACGATTATTATAATTTTCATTATTATTATCCTTATGACTATTATAATTTCCCTACTATTTTTACCAGTCTTATAAGTAGTAAGGTCTCCTTACTCCCCCACCTTGTCATCTATATGTATCCTTAACCTTTTGCATCAAGTCAAACGCACTCATAGTCATTGCCATCCTATTCTCCGACCGCCCCCTTATAATCATACTCCCTATATCATAACAGAAGAAACTTAAAAATATTGCCGCATATTACCACCCCCCAAATTATAAACGATCTTATAGCCGCCATTTGCCGTTTAGTATGCACCAGTTAAAAATACCACTCCATAGAAAATATACACCCCGCAAACCGTTAAAGTAAATCACCACGCAGCAACAATACACCTCCAATTAACCCTAATACATATACCCCTTAATCTCCACACTATGTTAAAGACCATATACAATCTTATATATCATACTATATATAACAAGCTTCTTCTTATTTATTTAGAATTCAATAAAGCTTCCCCCAACATTCTATAATTCCTCTTAATCTTTTTCGTTCCTAATGAACCCTACGCTAGACGCCGGATCTTCCCCATGCTACCTAGCATCTTCTCTACTCTTCTAATGAGAAGCATTAGGCTTTGAAATGCTCTGGCATAAAGAGACCCTTCTATCCCCCAAATTTTGCTTGTATTACATTAGTCAATAAATGATCCATTCTATATCTACCAATATAGAGTTTTGTGACTTCATTTCATACTTTTGTTGTCCTATTGTATAAGCTCTAATAATAATTGTTGAGCTTGGCATTATCCGGATAAGTCTCCCCCTTGTGGAATTGAACACTCTCTTTTCCTCTTACACTTTAAGCTATACATACATGCATACATATATATATATATATATACGTACATACACACACATATATATATATACGTATAAGTTAATATATATATATATATATATATATATATATATATATATATATATATAAGTGACAGTAAGGAGGGCGAATGTATCAAAAGATGTAAACCTTTGAATTCACAAAATAAATCCAGATCAAACTTGAAAAAAGTACGATTCTACCAATAATAAATTTTGCTTATTTTTGTCCTTTTATCTTTTATTGCTTTAACACGAAAAAAAAAACAAGAATGCTTTAAATATTCTTGATGCATCTGAATTCGTCACCAGATACATGAAAATAAAATAAATAACTTGATAGTCGCTTTTTATGCAGAAAAATAATTTGAAAAACATAGATCAAAAGAAATCGATTTAAAAAAAAATGATGCACACATTTCGGAGAGATTTGGATTAGTTTTGATCAGACGAAAATTGTATACATGTTTTCTTTGAAATGATTCGATTAAAGATTAAACGAATTAAAAAAAAATATATATAATATTTACTCGAATCTTTTGATTTATTATATTCATATAGCTTACATAGAAAAGAAAAAAACAGTCGAATTCGCGAAGTTAGGCTGCTATAGCATTGAATTTGAATAATGTTAATTTGATGATGTCTCGCTACAGAATTGCATGTTTATGACATTCATATAGAAACAATTTCTAATCGAGTTCATCAACTACATATTTCATCTCATTTTTAGATAATATTATACACAAAAGAGACATACACAGAAGACAAGTCTGCTACAGAAATAACCCAAAAAACTCTCTAAATTACCCAAAAAACTTCGATTACTAAAAAAAGGAAAGAATACGTCAACAAAAACGTGCTTAGTATTTTTGGATGAATTGACCCATGAATATACGAATATATAGAGAAGTATCTCTAGATAAATAAAAAAAGAATATCTCCACTGTTTTCATAAGTTTACGGCATGAAAAACAGCAATCTTGGGAAGATTCTCATCATTTCATTAATTATTAGAGCAAACCAACTTATGAAAATAATATCTGCTAAATTTAGCCGAGAGCCAAGTACAATTAAGTTACAAACAGCTTCGTATACAGATACGGTTAGAATTTTATAAAATATCTCTATTTGATATTTTAGATCGCAGGGGAATGTGTTTTTTATTAGTACACCTTATTTAATAATAGCAAAAATTGATCAGACAAGAAAGTGAATGAAATTTTTCTTGAATAATATAATCTTATATTCACCATTAAGTTTCGCTAGATAATGAAACTGTACATAAGTTAGAAATTGAGAAATTACAGAAAACTGAATTTATTTTCATTTGGTAAGTACAAAACCTTATGTCCGGGATCACTTTACTCACATGAAATAAAGTTAATTTCCAAATTCACTCGCGTTTTTTTTTTTGTGTTTCATACTCCGTCGTTCTGATCATATTTTACATAAAATAAGTAAAATATTAAGTTGACGGGTTTTGCTTTGATTCGAGCAATAAAATATAAACATCTTCTTTGTCAAATCAAAATTATTGTTTCGTGTATTGACAGGTTCTCTTAGGTAAAACGGCACTAACATTTTACACATGCAGTGAAGCGTTATTTAAATAGGCAGAAATGTACTTTTTCATAAAATAGGTTTTTCTGGTCTTTAAAAGCTGTCCACTTTGAATATTTCTCCATAATTGAAAAACAAATAAAAGTTATTTCGAAAAGAAAAAAATATTCTGCAGTTTTCGATATTGATGTTGGTGACAATGTTCGATTTCCTTTATAATTATCCGTCGCCAGTGTTGATGACTAAGTGGCAGATAGTTTGACAAAGGGTCAGTATTCTTTTAACAAAAGTGTATTGAAAGGAATACAAACAAATGCAACAAATAAAGAAAGAGAGTAAACCTAAATCTAAATTAAATGTGCATAAGAGGTGCATAATGCCGAAACGTATTCTCATGAAAGTTCATGGTAATCAATAAAGTGGGCAGCATATAAGTTATAACTACAAACAAATTAATTCTCGTAATTAACATACATTACCCACCCTAATAGAATGGAAAATAATTCAGAATAATAAAAAGCAAATTAGGTCTGAGAACTAAATTACTTAATTCATAATGTCGTTATTCTTTCTTTTTTATTACAAATTATATTTTAGCATTTATTGTTTATAAATAAAATGATTAAAACAATATTTGTTTGGAAAATATTTCTACTATTTACAATTTTACTTCAATTAATTGTCTAATAGATAAACAATTCCTTACAAATAAATGTTTACATATTATTTTATCATGTCTTTAAGCTTCAGTTTATATATACTTATATTTTCATTTTAGAAAAGCATTCAAAATTAACTGTTTTAATTTTAACGCACTCTATCCGATTTGAAAATTATTTTAGTCGTATGCGTTTCTTGGGATTCGTTGTTTATCAACGAGAACTGCTGTGCATTCCTAAATATAGCTTGTTGGACAAGGCATTGATGGAAGTTTACTTGCATCATATGAAATTGGATATACTATACGTGTGTTACTTTTGTAAATTATGCAATAGAAAGCATTTTAGAATCAACCTATATATATATATATATATATATATATATATATATATATATATATATATATATATTAAAAGTGAGTATTTATTGAGCAATCCAAAATATTAAGAGTTAGAAAATTTTCGCTCTGTAATAACGAACCTTCTTAAAAGATATATCGACTACCTGTAAACAACCGGCGTCGTCTGGCCTATAAAAGTAAATCGATAATTCGAAAAGCAGATTTTATATGTTTGGAAGAGGATGTAGATTTGGCACAAGGCCGAATAATATAAGAGATATGATATTGGGTGCTTATTAACTTTAGACAACTCATAAATCTTAAATATTTCTAACGGTGACCTTTTTACACTCTAGTTTCTGCCATGAAAAAAAAATACTTCTACATTCCCCTTTCTAGAATTATGTATTGATGTGGCCTTATCAGGTCTGCATCGTTTCCAATAGAACTAATAGGTTCTCGTTAGTTATTTTTATTCTATTTATGGAAATATTATTTGCAATATACGTGTATCCTCGCCGTGAAAATGAGTGCATACGTTTTTATATTGCTTAGAAAATTATCTACACATCTTATAATGCAATTATTTGAAAAAAAGTGGTTTGATAAATTTACTAATATTTAATAAGTAGGTACTGAGTGAAGGTGTTGCTTGCTTTTAACATGTAAATGAATAAACCCTTAGTTTTAAAGAACACGAAATACAAATTGAAATATACAGTGCCGGCAAAAAGAAAACCCGTACTTGTAAATTTTTCAAAAACTGCAAATTTCAGCTAAATTTAATGTAACTGTTTAAACAGACTATACCTCATTTTATTAGTCATTTATTTTTCTATAATTTATCCGGTTCATATTTGAATTTTAATTGAAATATTCTAGTGTTCACGTCAATTAAAAAAAATAACTTCAAATTGAGGAGACAAAAGGAAGTCCGCAGCAACAAATTCGCTTAAAACCAGATAAAATTACCGTCGGAGTAAAGACGAATAATTTAATCCTAGGTACCCAGTTACAACACTGTCACGTGGTGGAGGTTCAATTTTAGTATGGGGCATTATTAGTATCAATGATTCAGAGCCTATAGTTCGCTTTCAATGTCGAATTATTTGACCAAGTACATAATTATGTTGACTGAGAATTTTCTACGCTACTTTAGTCGGAATTTGGATGATAAACCAATCTTCTTGCAGGATAATGCTCTAATTCACACAGCTTGAAATGTCAAGAGGTTCCTAGTATTCCGCGTTTAGATTGGCCTGCACAGTCTTCAGCCATCAATCCTATCGAAACGTATGGCATTACATCAAGCAATAGCTAAGCAATGATAAAATTTCAAATTTGGAAGAACATTGGACAAAAAATAAAGAAAAGTGTGATTCCCTTTTCCCGGAGTATTGCTGCAGTCTAATTCAAGCAATTCCCAAGTGATTGTAGACTGTCAAATTGCAGAAGGCCTATACTACTAAATATTAACTAGTTCATAGCGTTCCTGTTGTATTTGTGTTGTATTAATGTCCTAAAGTTACATTTAAATAAGAATTTTCCATTGTGCGGGCTTTCTTTTTGCCTTCTCAATTTGATGTGAACACTGGAATATTTACAATTAAAAGTCAAATATGATCATGTAAAATTATAGAGGAATAAAAGTCCAATCAAATGAGGTATAGTTTGTTTAAACATGTACATTAAATTTAGCTTCAATTTGCAGGTTTTTAAATAATTACAAGTGCTGACATCCTTTTTGCCACCTGGGTATATATAGAAAGCTCATGATCTTATTCATTTATCTCCTTACGAGGGCAAAGTTATATATATATATATATATATATATATATATATATATATATATATATACTTAATTTACTCACATAAAATTAATATACGAAAGTATAGATTTATGCATAAACTTTAAGTATTTACTTCAAAATGCTCAATACGTAGGTAGAGCTAGTTAGTAAGTTATAAAATGTATATGGCGATTAAGCTACACTGAATATCCACTCTAGGATTCTTCAGGCTTATGCGCTATATATATATATATATATATATATATATATATATATATATATATATATATATATATATATATAAAGTATTCAGTATTTTTGCATGATTTTACTTATTATGATCACAAATATTTGGACAACTATACTTATTGCTAGAATAACAAGAGTTAACTAATCAAGTTGCAAAATAACTATATAAAATATAGTGGATTTCTTAATTTTAGCCGTCGCAACGTTTCGTTTAAACATGTGACATGAAACAGTGCTGGCATAATACCCCTAATTGCTGCTTGGAACCTCTTCATTTAATATTGGCAATTAGATTCTTTTTGCTCTGCGATAGTTATTTTTTTTGCGTGCCTTTTTGGGTTTTTGGGGTTTTTTTTAAATTATACACTTTGCTCTCCATTCAAAGTCTTTTTGTCATAGACATTTAAGCAAACTTTGCATTGTTTTTTCTCATATTATGATACAGTTGACTTTTTTTATTACAAGAATTGTTCAACACTCAAGATAAAGTTGATTTAAATGTTTGGAAAATCATGCCCCATAAAAAAAACGTTCCATAATTCAAAGCAGTAATAAAAACCTGTCTCAGTCGAAAAAGTATCCTGTACTCTCCGAGGACAGAATAGACTAAGTTAAGCATCGGAACGGATACTACACTTTCCTCCTAGGCTAAAGATCCACACGTGTTATACTTCTAGGGATTTTTAAAATCGCCTTTCAGTACTGGATTTTTATCGAGCAATATAAAAGAATGAAAACCAATGTGAAATTAATATGACGGCAAGCAACAAATACACTCGTCTAGAGTCAAACAATTTAATTAATATTTATTTTAAATATTCACGTACTATGGCATATTTAAATTGCACAAAGTAATTTCCTTTTTATCTGTTTATTAAGTAGATCAATCTCTATATGATTTAACCGCCTTCAGCCATAATAATTAAAAAGATTGTATATAATAAAATATATTCTTTCCAATAAGATACTTGAAAAAAATCCCCCAAAAAAGACTATTTCGAATCAAAAGCGACCTATCAAACGAATTTTTATTTATAGCTGACTTGAAAATTAGAAAGGACAATTTTAAATGTTAGCCTGTTGTCTATAATTGTAAAAAGTTCAAGACGAATAGCGGTTCGCATGATTAACTTCCTGCTAGGTTTGTGCCTCACTAATTGTTTACTCTTACTTTTACAATCCATTGTCTGCCAAGTTAAGCCGTGTTTAATAATTATACATGCTTTATTGATTTAACTTTTGATAATATATAATAATAATATAAGTAATTATTTCAACAACTAATTTCTTATGACGGCTGTAATAAGCACGAGCTTTAGTAAACAACATTTTTTTTTTTAACGCAAATATTTAAACGATTAACACGTCAGACATGACTGAGCAGACCGATGCGGTAGCGGATGATTCTGTTGCACTTCCCACAGGGAAACCCTCTATCATGCTCTGCAGATGCTGCTGATGCTGTCCTTTTGTGCATGCCTCTCTTCTCCTCTCGCTGTTTATCTCTACTCTCCTCACTCAGTTGGACACATTTCTTGAATTTGACCCTCCAGGAGTCACGGTCTGCAGCATAGGATTCAAGGTCAACAGTGTTGATGTTGGCGGATTTTAAGTCCCTTTTTCGCACATTCTTAAATCTGAGGAGTGGTCTACCAGTTGGGCTGCTGCCGATTAAGAGCCCGCCATACAGGATGTCTTTGGGGATTCGGCCATCCTGCATGCGAACGACGTGCTCTAGCGAGCGCACACGTCTCTGGAAGGAAAGGCAAACATGCTTGGAAATTTTGCTTTGACAAGAACACCTTTGTTCGGAACACGTTCCTGTCATGCAATGCCAAAGATCTTTCTTAGATTGCGCAGATTGAAGGCATTTAGTCTGGACTTTTAATGCTTGTAGAGGGTCTATGTCTCACTGCAGTAGAGTAATATGCTGGGGAAACGGGTTTGATATACCCTCATCTTTGTGTTTCTGGGGATTCGACCATCCTGCATGTTATTACTCCACGCTCTCTTGGTTAGGCGGGGCATAACTGTTGATCCTATCCTGATGCGGGTGTTTAGCTCAGCGTCCAGTGAGAGGTTATTGGAAATAATTGAGCCTTGGTAGAGAAAGTCATTCACCATCTCCAGTGTGTAATCACCAGTGAATATGCAAACATCTCGATCCATGCCATTTGTTTTCTTGGGGCTTATTGTCAGACCAAACTCGTTGCAATCATGGGCGAGGCACTCAATAAAGTGTTTGAGGGCTCCCACAGAATAAGCCACTGATGCTGCATTATCTGAGAACAGTATTTCCCTGGTGAGGGCAATGCGGCCTTTAGTTTTGGCACGTAGATGGGCCAGGTTGTCCGAATATCGCTTCTTGTGCGAATATAGACGCCAACTTCAGTTTCACGAAAAGCGTATCGTAGCAGAAGTGAGAAAAATATGCCAAAAGGAGTTGGGACAAGAACACAGCCCTGTTACACACGACTGAGGATGGGAAAAGATTCTGAAAGTGATCCATGTAATTTGATGGAGCCCTTCATGTCTTCATGAAAAGAGGTTATCATTCTCAGGGGTTTGGGGGGGGCATCCTATTTTTTTGTAGTAGCACGAAGAAGCTGCTCCTGCTAACCAGGCCAAATGCCTTAGTGAGATCAATAAAAACGAGGTACAGTGGTTTCCTCTGCTCTCAACACGTCTCCTGTATTGTCTTAAAGAGAATACCATGTAAACAGTTGACTTTTCTGCTCTAAAACCGCATTGCGCCTTTAGGTAAACTCTCTCTGTAAGTGGCTGGAGTCTTTTCAATACAACATGAGCGAATAACTATCTGACAACGCTGAACAAAGAGATGCCGCGGTACTTATTACAATCACCGCGATCACCTTTTTTTGTAAAGCGTTGTAATGTTAATGACACGCATGTCTTGCGGAACCGAACCCTCTTCCCAACACTGGAGCAAAAGTTGATAGAAATGATCAAGGAGAACTGTATTTTTGCCGGCCTTGATGATGTTTTCAGGTGGAATATCATACCAACCTGAAACTTTACCACTGGAAAAGGTGTCAATGGCTTCAGTGAGTTCGTCAGGGAAAGGAGGATTATCCAGTTCATTCATGGTTTGCAGGGGTGGGATGCCTTTAATCGCTGCGTTAGTTACGATATTTTTATGTGAGTATAGTTGCTTATAATATTAAGCCCATATTTTCATTTTCTTTCAGCAGTTAGTAATGATGTTATCTGATTCTAACTTCAGTAGAGCAGTCTTAAATATAACTGGTCCGAAGGCCACCTTCAGTTCCGCATACATCCCATGAACGTTTCCGCAGTCAGCAGAAAGTTGGATGCTGCTACATAGGTTCAGCAAGTATTTGTTGGCGTATCATCTGGCAGTCTTCTAGGCGTCACTGTAAATAGCTGTCCGCTCCGATAGAGCTAATTGGTCATTTTACAGCTCGTTCCATTAGTGTTTTTTAGTGGCTATCTAACTATTACGTCGAAAAAGGCTAGCTTACTCATCATCAGTTCGATAATTCAAGAAGACATCGTACTGATTAAACTGATGCAAGTAGAAGATAAGAAAACAGATTACAATAATAATTTGAATTGTACCGTATATACCAATCGGACAAGGCTTATGTGGAAATGGCTGTTTAATAAACAAGAATCCCATAAGTATTATACTAAGAATATTATGCCTTTAAAAATGTTATACAATCATAATGTGTAAGGTTTCCAAACCACTATCATATCGCATGAATCCGGAGATTGTTAACATTGTTTTCCCCGATATTTTCTAGCCAGAATTATTTCTAGAAATACAGCAGATACTTACATAGGGCACTATGTGAAGGTTGGAAACAACCTAAGTGAAAATGATTTTTGTAGAACGAACATGATATGGGTTTGAAATATTTAGGTCCTAAAGTCGCGTCATTAATCACTGAACCACCGTAACCTTTCAAAACCATGATCAAACGACACAAGATATCGACATTGACATTTTCAAAAATTGCCCTTTTTCTTGAAACTTGAGTACTTCTTATTGCTTTTCTTCACTCTTAAAACCGCATTTTGCCAGGGAAGCGTAAAAGACGAAAGCACTTCTAAAACAGGTAAAGATACTCAACAACGTGACATGAGTTAAAGAGTTAATAGAACCTCCAAACACCCTACATTTAGAATGGTTTCCGGAATAAAAACCCCATTTTGTGAGTGGGGGTGGGATTGTCAGTTAGTGGGAGATAATTCTTCATAAATGATACCTTTTTTTTTTTTTTGTTACTAACCTGAGTGCACATTTTGGGGGAGCTGGTTCCTTCCCCCACACATATTATTACAATGCATCTAACTCTTTCCTTGTGGGTAGGCAAGAAACCCGCCCACACACACAAAAAAAAATAAAAAATAAAAATATATACTATGTACGAAGAACAACATTTCGTAGTCGCATTGTCGGTCGGTCCAGATGTATTTAGCTGGCGGGCAGGGTATGGTTCAGTGTACGGTTCAGGATATGGTATTTTTGTTGGCAAGACTGGAGTTTAGGTGGCAAAATACTCTCTTACCCTCTATCACAAAATGAATTAAGTTCCCGTAGTCCCCTGTATGTTACCATGTAAACATGTAAACGGTAGTTCAGAAAGTGACAGTTTAAAAAGTTTTTCTTTAAATAATGAACAATTATTATTTATTTTCCACGATATATACAGACATCTGTTTATATTATAAGCAATATAAATAGAACACTATATAATTTGAAACAATGTAAACGTTTCTAAATTTTAATTTAAGACAACAGAAACAGGTTTATTTATAATTTTGAAAGCAATAATGTACACAGAGAGTTTTCAATATATATAACTACAAGAAAATAAAATTGGTAGAAATGAGGCAAAAACAATTTATTTTGCTTTGTGACTTATTTGCGTTCAAAAATAAAATCAAAACATTTAATATTAGTTATAAGTGTCTAAAGTAGGAACAAACATTTTTCAATATATATATATATATATATATATATATAACTAAAAGAAAATACAATTGGGGAAATTAGGCAAAAACAATTTATTTTACTTTGTGACCTATTTGTGTTTTAACATAAAAACACATAAAATTAATATTTGTCTTATGTGTTTAAAGTACGCGCATACATTTTTCAATATAATGTATGGAGGTCCTAATCTGCCCTGTACTTTACCTACAATTGGTGAAATAAGGCAGGAACATTTTATTTGGCTTTGTGACCTATTTGCGTTTAAAAATAAAAACAAAACATTAAATATTAGTTATTACCCGTGCGAGATTTTTAAAAAAGTAACCCCTACAAAAATGAAAATGGCAGCGAGTACCCGCGTGAGCGCAAAAATTGTTAGCCGCAGTATCCAGGCTCGAACGTGTAATGCTAATAGGAAAACATGTGAAAAACAGAAAACGCTTTAATTGACAGACCCACGAGTAACTTAGGACGATACGTGCTTTCGAAATACCGTCTTTAAAACGTACGTATCTCGAGGCGCGAATAACTTTGCAAAATCTTTAAGACATAAGTATTGCTAGGCGTGAATGACAGTGCAAAATGTCAAAGCAAAACTCACCTCTCTTGACAAAGAACGGTCCAGTTAACAGTGAACGAAAATGATACCGATTTTGTCAGTCTTCGTTGCATGTGTCGAAGTTTATGGAAGGGTATGAGGAAAAGGCTTTTAATAATCAGACGTTGATAAAGTCGCATTTAGTACAATATTAAAGTGTATAATCGAAAACACGTCGATTATTTCACATATAATATAATATTAAAGTATGTCATTGAAAAGGCAATAAAACACAAAAGGCACAATCACACAAACACACACAAACACAAGCACACTCGCACACACATACTTTGTAAATGTATGCTACCATGTGTGTAAATAGCGTCCCTTTGGAAATTCCATACTAGTTCCTCAGATGGACAAAGATTTATCGAGTTAGACAAGACATACCTAAACATTGGTGGAAATTATATCGACTGAAACCTTGTAAAAATAAGATTCAAGATAAGCACAGTAGTAGAATACAAACAATACAGTCCAAAAAAATCACAGGAAAGACATAAAACTTTAAACTTTCTTCCTTTGCGTTTATCCATTATTATAAGTAGCAAGCGATAGAGAAAGATATCATAGTCTTTGCCTGTACCATCACGACTAATTTAGAGAGACAACCGGCTGTTCTCTGGCCACAATACAACTACGGGTGATGAAAATCGAAGAACATCATATATAGTTTTTTTTTGTCGTATTATATTTAGATCAACAACTTAAATTTCCCTCGGCTGTTTTATAATACAAATTCACAACAGAAACATTCGCCGCATAGCTGAAGATGCCAGTATCATCACACTAAACACCGCATGTGATTTTCCACATCACGCTAAGTCTATTCAAAGTATTAAACACTGGACACAGGGTAATTGAATCTTAAACAAATACACGCATTCACTTTTTTACGTTCAGTACAATGTGTATTCCTCTCTTTACAACAATAAATAAAAATCATATTTTTCTATCTTTCAAATTAATTATTTCGAGTCGCATTTTTCAGTTTGCTCACATTTCCAGGCACGGAGCTCATAAACATCAAAGCAATAAATAACGTTTTATATTTTACTTCTATTTCAGCGAGAGAAGAAATATTCCCATTTAGAACGAAAGGGGTCCCGACATAGGATCGTGTATAACAGAGGATTGTGAAGAGTTGAGCAGTAAGATTACTGTTTACATTACAATTTAAATTCGGCAAGTTAGTAGTTAGAGAAGCAGAAAACAGGTAGAAATTTACAAGTCTGTAACTTAGTCGTTTCGATGTCAACACACGGAATCCACACGTTGTATGCAGCCAGTCGAAGGTAAAAACAAAAAAAAACAATGAAAGAATTCGACTTGATTTTTTTTTAAAGTTGAAATAACACACATTTATTTGCAGGTACTTCGTGAATAACACCTTGTCCCTTGTTCCAAAGTATTCTCGTACTCCATTGTTCTTAACAAAACTCTGCCGTTTCGAGCCTGTGGTACTCTAATTGTTCGTCCATGTTTAGCATACGTTTTCCCTGTTGCTCTCTTGGCACGTGTGTAACAAGTCTAATTATTTTTTACACGTTGGTCACCACTTATCAAGGCCCGGAAGCCACTCAGGGGTGAGGGTTATTGCAAGTACAGCACGTTAGTGTGGAGATTTAATGAAATGTTTACTTAAGAGGGCGGTTCATTAGGAATTTGTTAACGTTGGACTTGAATACATCCAAGTTGTAGTCAGGTGGGAAGCAGGCAGACGGAACAGAGTTCCACAGGCGTGCAGTTCTAAGTAGGAAGCTTTGTTCATGGAATCCACGGCTTGATTTAGGCACAGATAAAGAGTGGGGGAAATTTTTGACAGTGGATTCAGCTAGATTCTGTCTTTCTCAGGCCTCGTTTTCTTTTATTTATTATCTTTTTCTTTCCAACTTCCTTGCTGTGACATCATCAGGCACATAGTCATTTACATACGTTGGGTGTCGTACAGTTGCTCCTGCTGCCATACATGCGTCCGCGTTGTTTTACAAGTTTAGAATACCGAGGAAAAACAACTAAGGTATAAAGTTTTCCGGCATCTAGAGCCTAAACAGTGAAGGGTTAGTCGGTAGTATGTACGCCGAGGAAGGGCATATACTAAAGGTCCATGAGAAGAAATTCCATTGGAGTACTTATAAAAGAGGAACAATGATGCATCACTACGGTGAAAGGAGTGAGGGTGGAGTTTATTAAATTTGCGACTCGTTTTTGTACGCTGTCTAATAATAAGCTTTCGTCATAGAAACGCTAACAGAAAACTGAGTGGGTTATCTAACAGTTTTGAATTTACGATCTCACAAAGGAAAAGTCTGTAGAGGATCATATATATATATATATATATATATATATATATATATATATATATATATATATATATATATATAGATAGATAGATATTTTGTTATTGTTTCGTTTTGCTTTGATAGTTATCTGCTTTACTCATTTCTCCAACGCAAACTGTACACAGGGGATAATATACTGTTAAATACACTAATTATACTCTCCGTGATTTCGATGTGTAAGCTCCCTCACAAGTTGTTCCGTAATCCACACATGATTTGTTTATAGTAGTGAAGGCTTTGTGCAGAACCAACCACATTTTGGATACAACTGTTAATCTCAGGCGATACAATAGCTGCCACAAGACAGCAGACAGTTTGTTCTCAAACTATTTCTTCTAGATGCATGTCATAATGAAAACTGATGATGATTCTCTTCCAGTTTACTAAGTGCGCTCCAGATTTACACCTGGAAATTTCTACGTCCCGACGTGGTAAAATACAGTATAGATTTGGAAAGTGTAAGCGTTGCACTTCATATTTTCTGAACTGAGAGTTAAATATCCGATTTGATCCGAACAAATAAAAAATATATCTTAAACACGGATTCCATGCACAAAATTTCTTTCATAATATTTTAATTGGAATTCGCGGTTACCATATTATTTTAATTCGAATTCGCGGTTACAAACTGACCAAAGCCAGAGGCATAGTTGGCGGAAACGTCGTGAAACAACTAAGAAAAGATGAGGATAATAGTCCTCAACAAAAAAAAAATTAATAAAAACTTCTTCCCTAAGACTTGCCACCTATGGAACTTTGCTCGCCTGGTTTGCTTACAGCTTACGACAATACTGTAATCTTCAAGTCGAACGTAAACAAATTCTTATTGAATCATTTTCGTAAATAATCTAATATTATATATCTCCACCACAAACACTTTGTACACTACTCTCATAATGATTACGGTTCAAATATTAACCTTTATCGTCAAGTGGTCTCGGGAGCTTTATATGGAGGTGTCCCTTGGTAAAACATATTTTAGAAGATACTCTAATATATATATTTATTTTCTTTGTGTTTCAAAAATAATTTTTCGTACTGGGAATAAAAGTGGCGAACCTATGAACAGTAACGTAACTCTTTAACTGTTTGACTCATAAAGCATGCTAGTAAGCTTAATTCATTACATTGCGTTGGTGAGGTTTTGGAATCTCTAGGTTAGACACCATTGTATCAATGACTTCATTTACTTTGCTAGACGAGAATCTCACCCCTCGACTGTCTTAGGTTGCAATTTTTAAAAGTACTTATGCTCGCCTTAACATACGCATGGCCTGGGAAACACGGCATCCGCTTTTTATCAATTCGATCAGTTAATCCCTATCGATAATAAATTGCGAAAAGTCTCACAGCACTGGAAAATAATTGCCTGAAGATTTGTATTATAGTGTTTCTGTGGATATGAAGGCGCTTTATGGCGTAATGATTAATGACGCGCGTATGAGATTCGCCGACAATCTGACTCCCGTCTGATTTATTTACGTCATTTTAAGCTTCGTAACATTGTTAAAACTATAGACTTCTACTTCCATAAACACTTAGAAAAAATTATTTGGTGATACACTGAATAACATGAGATCACGAATTGTTCCTTATCCAATAGTTGATTTACCGAATCGTTTACATCGAGAGTGCCCGTTATTGGGGAGCTGGTTTTTTTCCACAAGATCACATGTTGAAATATTTAAATAACTATTACTTTTAATACAGAAATTATATTTAAATTTTGGTTTTCTGTTCTTCTATGCCCATTTTCCCCCATGTTTTTCATCAAAATGTGTAACGTATTTTCATCAGTCACATGGTTAGGAATCCTAAAACATTCTACAAACGAAGAAAATATAGAAAGCATCTACGATATTGAATCAGGGTGGTGGTGAATTTGAGAGGGGGCATTAATAATATTATTTCACTCACTAGGTGTTGTCTCACAGGCCATCATCGGTGATCGCTCACAAGCAGTAACCTGTGGTATTCGCTGGAGACCAAGTGACACCAATCTCCCCAGATTTCCAGTGCTCTCCAACTCTTGACCACTCATGCAGATGATTGCACGTTACCGCACCAGCCGTTTGCCATAGATTTCTTGTTGGCATCAGCGATTGGTGTTTCCTGGGGTTTGAGTGACAAAATGCCTCCGCAAGGTACCAGATTTGAAATGCACACTTACAGTGGAAATTTGGTTAGTTCTCTCTCACCTTGGACTTTCCATACTTTCGGACCCTTCAGAACTAGTTGGTATGACAGGGAACGTGAATCCTGCGTAAACGTAAATGGCCGCTTCCTGGGGTTTTCTTTCACTTCGCATATATCTCATGCACTTCTTTTCAAATCAAGCGTATTTTTATTTTTATTTTTGCTAATTAAATTTGATTCATACTTTTATGCTGTGTTTGTTTTTATTTTATTTTCATTTTATTTATTTTTATTATTATATTATATCTTTCACACTAATAGTTTTATTTTTTGTTACATTTATTTTTTCATACGTATTCAAATTATACTTTTGGCCTTTTTTTGCCTCAAATAGTACTTTCAAAATGTTTTTTTTTATGATTTAATAAACCAATGGAAACCTTTTGCGTATGCGATTTTAAGGGCGTAACCATTAAATTAAACCCCGTTCACGCAATGTTCATGCAGAAAGTATTAACAATTGTTTCTTTGTATAATTTAAACGCAAAAAAAAATAATTGGGACGCTGAAAACGTACACGGTAAAACAATACGTTTTATTGTCGCGCTGATGTTTTGTTTATGTACGCATGCGCAACCGAAAGTCGTAAGCCGGACGTTCCGTTGCAACACCCGTTACAAGATCATTTGAGTTTAATAATTATATAGATAACACTGAGCAATAACAAGTAAAGTTAAATAGAATTCTGCCAACTTAAATATCGAAAGAATATTATATGAAACCAAGGTATCTAAGACTTTCAATATATATATATATATATATATATGTGTGTGTGTGTGTGTGTGTGTATGCATGTACGTATGTATGTATGCATGTATGTATGTATGTATGTGTGTTTAATACAATATTGGGCTTTTCCGTCGGTCGGTATCACACAATATAGTGACAAAAGATCAAGATGAACTGTGAAGTAAGAGCAGCACCCAGTCAATCCTCCATTGGAAGTGCAGTAAAAATACTGGGATACTAAGGATGCTTATTGCATTTCAATGTTTAGGTAATCTTACTGATTTTTCATGCGAGAAATGAATGTTGTAAAAATGGCCGTCTTCTTCAATAGTGTTCTGAACAAGGATCTATCGTCACATGATTTCTAGGACGCATAACATCTTTGAGCCAGTGTGATATTACCGGTATTTATGCATGTTAGAACTTTAAATAAATAATGATAATTACAGTGATGATATAATCATCATCAGAAAAATCGGCATCAGCATCATTGTATTCAGCATCGCCATCATCACCAAAAGCAACACTAGTAATTCATTAAACACAGATTGATTCATTAAATTTTATGATTTTGATTTATGCATTGAGAGTCTTTTGGGCTAGGAACAAAGTTTAGTGTCTGTTCTGATACTATTCTATTTTCTTTTTTATTCTCGATTAGAAAAGGATAACTCCTTTTACACTAAGCCATTTTTAAACGTATGTCCCCATCAAGAGTGCTTTTTTTTGGTGAGCTTTTTCCCCCTAGTATTTAAAACAACGTCTATGTCTAACTCTGCCCTTGTGGAGAGGAAAATAAACTAGCACAATAACACACAAAGCCAGTATGATATTCTGTAAAACGTACACACAAAACCGCCCCTATTGCAAAATATCGCAGATTATTGAATGACTTTTAGACATAAAAGAAAGGTCAACCGGTTCGAATTCAAGACGTTAATACAAACGAATCGTTATATAATTTCCCAGACTAGCGCGTGCGATGAGAAATGAAATCAATTTAATGTTAGGCTAGTGTTACCATAGATGGCTCGCGTCTAGAGTTGTCGACGATGATAACTTACATTTTAGCGGTCAGAGAACACTGACGACTGAAAAGAAAAGGGGGCAATTTATTTCGAGAAATTAATTAACTTCTCTCGATTCAATACATTTTCCGTGACTGAATTTTCGCTTTTCAGTAATTCCCATAGAATTTGATTGTTAAATCAAGTAGCGCTAAGAGACGGGCTAATATTGAATGCAGGCAAAAAAGTTTTTCCTAAAAATATCAACTATAGTGTCTCTTTATAAAAAAAAAATTGCATTTTAATGTGGCAGAGAAGAATTTTAAATGGTATAAAAAATATTTCGGTATTTTTTAGATAACGAATTATAATTTATGTCATTTGAATAATTCTAGCTACTGTACTAGTAGTTGATATAACTTCTTACGTCTTTGTGTTGTTATATCATGTGTTGATATAACTTCTTACGTCTTTATCTGGGTATTATCCAATTTGTTAATCTTTGAAAAATTCTTAATTGCACATTTTATTTAATCCACACTTTTCTTATTTCTTCAACCAAAGTCAGGTTAGTAGTCTTAAAGAATTTGTAAATATATCAATAATATCACTTGTATAGACGATTGAACCTGTAATCTCTAGAAAACTGTCACGTAGTACTGATTATTGCTTAACACATTGTCTGTTGTGCAACGCACCCAGTAGTATAGATAATACTAAGCATACAATTACATATTACTGCAGTTTTTTACTCGTTCGTCGGTATCAGAACTATAAAAATCTACTGAGTTCGTCTTACACATCTTAAGAATGTTGGAAGTTACATCGGGCGAAACATTTTTAAAATAACATTCAGTCTAAGAACAGTAGTTCGAGTAATCGACATAATTCAAATTATAATTTGTCACTTAAAAGATTCTGAAACATATAAATTATAAATATAAAAAAATAGAGGAAATATTGTCTACAATTTGTATTTTATTTGAGTTCGTGCGGCTTAATCCAAATAATATTTATGAATGCGAATTTCAATTGGTAATTATATTACAGACGGCATTTTAAGGTTTTTTTATTATGAAAAGGGTAAAATTATTTGTATTACAGTAGCAATATAAAGAGTTATCTATTTTTGGTAGTATATGACGATCGTATATAAACAACGCAGAATCCCATAAAGGGGCGTTAATGCCTTAAAAGATTGTCTTATGAGAAATAATTTGATGTAACACTATTCCCCATCAGACGTGGAGAAGAGGGATGATGCATGCATATTCCCTTACTGTTCTTCTGAAGGCAGGAAATAATTCCTGGGCGGATGGTTTAACCTCAAAAGAACTTATGCTGTACCTTACAAAGGTTTCAGAAAGAAAGACTACATTTGTTGCAGATATAATATTAAATTAGGGCAAACATTTGATATAATAACAGTGTACGGTAAGCTTAGCTTCACACAAACACAGCTACATATTCTTCATTTCTAATCGATTTAAAATGTAACGGACATAACATTAAACAACACTAGCCTAAAGGTCGTCAGAATTGCTGGTTGTTATTAATCGTGGGATATTTTAAGATTTGTTATAACATCTTAATCCTTTCTAACATAATCTTGTTTTTACCAAAGCAGAAACGTTGTCGTACATTTGACCTGTCCAATTATATGTATTACTGTGAGAATTAGTAACATCGACCAATACGTTTTGCCGACGTTATTAGTCGTTACAGGCAATTACGGAAATCAACTCAACTTTAAGGAACATATTTCAAGAACTTATTAGTTAAGGTGCATGATAGAATTGCTGTAAAACGTCATGCATGTAAAAATAAAACAGTACTCTTAATGCTATTGTGTGCGACATCTCGAGAAATAAATATTCAAAATTTCGGGGGAAATGTATAGGAATCTAAAAGTCTTTATAAAGATAATGATGGTGATCGTGACGGTGTTCACTGTATGTGCCAGGTATAACCCCTTGTAGGCACATCTTGTATTTTAGATACTAGTAGTTATTAAATTAAAAAATAATATTAAAATAAAAAGATTTATCAATGGAAAATGGCATTTCAACTAAATATGCTCGTTTACGTGTTGACTATGTACATATTATAATATATGTTCTGATACTACACTTCATCTTTTCTATTAAGTGAAATAGAACTCATTCTAGACTGAGGCGATCTAATTATGGTTCGAACCCAGACCATTATTTTTTGGGGGAAAATAATTGCTACACATTAAAATCAACTTTGTATGTATCTTTGTCCTCATATGGAGAACGAGTAAATGGTAACAATATATCATCGTATGTTGGTGGATTGGCTGGCTGGTTGTTTTTGTTTTACGGCATATCAACATTTTTCAGGTTATTTAATGCCGAATCCAGTGATTTTGAAAAACAATTTTTGATTAGAGTATATTTGTTTGTTTGTTTGTTTGTTTGTTTTAGTCGGTTT